>NC_134030.1:16541109-16842109 GCF_964204645.1 Tubulanus polymorphus | reverse complement strand
GACTTTACCAGGCTTCGGGCTACTTACGATCTCACTATGCCATGATTTTTCATTAATGTAGCCATGATGTCTACATTTGTACATTTCTTCCCTGGAAAGTCCTCTGTATGTGCATCATCCGAATAATTCAGGATATTCATACAATACAGTCCACACTCAGGCATGAGTATTTCTTTAGATCATAACATTCTTTTTCTTAGGACTTTCTGATAGGGAGATTGGGCCTGCATTTCTACCATAGTAAGGTGTAGGGATGAATAAAATGTCAGGCTAATTAAACAACATAGTCCAACAGCACATAAGAGAATCCAGGATAATGTGAAGGCCAAAAGAAACTAGGGGTCCAGGGACGCCATGTCCACTTGGGAAGTGGTTTCAAATGCTCAACAATCAAACAATTTCAACATTCAATGCTCCCTGGTGACCATACACAAAAACCAATGACCTTGACACTCACTACAATCATAGAACATGTCAGCAGCTACGATTTTGTAATTGATAACAAAATATGCCTCATTACCAATTTCTACTCAACTCCCCCTGGTGACCATATGAAAAATCCAATGACCTTGAAACTCACCTCTGTCATAGAACATGTCATGAGCAACAACTTTCCAATTGATTGTGCCAACAAAATATGCTTATGTATAAATATTATGTGGAAAAACTATTTGCCGCCTACGAATGAGTACTGATGACACCAAGATGGCCGCCATAATTGCATCATAATCGGCTGATCAAAAATACCTGTTTCGGGTTTCCAAAGAATTCCCATCACAAATTGCAAAGAGAAATGGCAAACCAGTAGGAAGCTACAGTACTCCAAATTCAAGCCAAAATTGACAATTTTTGCCACAAAAACGGTCATAGGACGGCCATCTTGAGTCCGATCGACCCAAATTTTCTTGTGCTGATGGACCCTTTTGGATTCAAATATATACAAAAGATCAATTCTTTTTTTTACCCTGAAACACGGTAGCGCCACGCAGTGCATTATAAGAGGGTTCGATACCTTTTTCTCCCAATGAGAGGAGACCAGAGAAGAACTTTCGACCAATTGATGAATGACGATGACCCCACAGTCTAAAAACCAGTATGAAAGTGACTCTTAATGAAAATTGATGTTATATTTTGTGTAGAATGCTAACCTGGTAGATGCAAAGGCTGTGAATATGGGAAACCTAAGAAAAGGGTTCCAAAAGAAAATTGAAAGGGCATCAGAACCCACCATCAGGATTACTATGATTGATAAAAATACCCCTCTAGAACTTAGGCCAAAAAATGATACCTTGTTTCCCTCATTTAAAAAGGAAATATTTATTATTAATTTCTTAACAGTACAGCTTAGAATCAAATCAACGTTTACATTTATTTAAATGTTTACATTTTTTACATTTTTACAATAATTTTAACAGTTATGAATATTTCATCTTCTAATCCAACAATGGACATGATGTGAACTTCTTTTATCTGATAATCATGATGAGTCATGAGTGTATAGCCCTCGTTCCTGTCCTTACATCTAGCATTTCGACTAGTTGATGGCTTATTCAAATGTAATCTTAGGAACACTCAGTAGATTAAATTGGAACAAAATTTAAAAAGTCATAGTTCCAGTAAAGTGACATGGTATTTGTGGTTTAGTAAATTTAAAAAAAAAATCTACCATCATTTTACTCATTTTATCATTCAGTACCAACGTTAAAGACATTTACAAGGGAGGTTGTCTGTTTATCGGATAAGGAATGTCTTACAATCCCGAAAAGAAAAGTTCCAGTTGACACGGAGAGGGATTGGCCAGAGGAAACTGGTGTTTGACGCGGAAGGGGATAAATGGCATTTTCGGGATGTCATTTTCAAGTAAGTTAAGTTGTCAAATCCTGCATATATTCATCTTTCAACATCCAATATTGTGAATGAATTAAATTCATTTACTGGGAATAAAAATGTATCCTAACAGGATGGAAGTTTCTCATTTCATATGAATATTGATTATTTTTTAGTGCTTTCTTTCAATTGAAAGAGTGGAGGGTATGATATTATGTGTCCCTCCTCAAACACTAGAACCTGTCTAGAGGTGTTGCACAGTGGGCCGATCAGCATACCCGAGCTCAAAATTTTGGTAGGCAGTAAATTCTATATTCATTCCATCCAATGTGATGTTCCTACCGACGAATACAGTGACAGCGAACATGATGGTGGTCACGTCCGCTGCATAAATTGCCACAAACTGATAAGTATTTCTGATCTTCGGGCCCATTCGGAAAATGGATGCAATGTAAGTAAATCACATCTGTCCAAAACATGAAATTTTATAGTTTAGTAGTCGCAGAATCAAGTCCAGGGAACTACACTTGTGTACCACTTCTTACTGTAGTTAATTTTGATACAGACATTATTAACCCACTTGGGTCTTTAGAACCTTTAAACTATAAGTAAGTATTATTTGAAAATCGCTGGAGAAGGAGAAAAAGTAAAAGAAGATGATAGTCATGGTGATGATGTCTTGATTAGGACTACAGAGGTAAAACATTTTATGCTTGCCTTTTTGACGTTCTTTTAATTGGTTACAGAGTCAGAAATTATTGAATATGCACTGTTATTTTTTGCTTGGTTATCAGATAACCAATGAAGAGAGAGATGATGACGATTTTGAAATTCCTGAAATATCATTTGTAAGTATGGTCAACTATGTTATTGAAAACCTCATTCTATTTTGAATTAATGATGTCAATCTATACTCTTACTAGATTAGATTAAGAATATATGAAACATTTTCAGTGCAGTTCTCCATACCAGCTATTGATGAAATTACCCATAAATGTTTACATTGCCCTGTTGCAATAATCTATTTCAATATTTTCCAAATAGAGAAGGCCATATGTATCTCAAGAGACAACATTAATAAGGTATTTGAAAAAAAAATTATGTTACTAAGCATGTTTTGTCTATCACGTTCTGATGCTTCCAATAACATATCCGGTTATTTCTTTCTAAAAGCTCTCATTTTCTTTGCATAGATCAACACCTCCGTCAGCAACCGTGGTTGAAAGTGATGAACCATCTATGGCTGATGACCATCCAATGTAATCTCAAGAATTCAGTGGTAAAAATGAGGAAATTGCAAACTTACAGAATGAAAATCTTATATTGGAGGACATCATCTGTGATCTTAATGCAACTTTAACATCATCAAAAATTTATTAAAAAACTTATTCTTCAGAGATTCGACTCTTGGTGTATGAGGCTATTATAAACCAAGTTCCCACCAAAAATTGTGCCAGTTCTTGTAATATAATTCAGTGAAAGATTAGGTGTTAAACTGGACAAAGTTCCATGTCGGAATACTGTTGAATCGATGGCCCGAGAGCTTGGTATTTTGGCAGACCTGCAATCCTCAAATGTATTGATGAACAATGAAAATTTAACGCTCGCGTTTGATTCTACAACTCAGGAAGGGGTTCATATCAATAGCATTCATGTGACCACAAAATCGGAATGTGTTGTTATAGCTATCGATCAATAACCTGGTGGCACTGGTGAGGACTATCTTAACCACATACTAGAATCCATTGACCATCTAACCAAAGTCAATCATCTTCACTATGGTGTAGATTACCTAAGTTTAAAAAAATGATACAAAATATTCAAAATACTACGACGGATAGAGTGACTGTGAACCATCGAACTGCCACCTACACCCGCTGGACACTCTGTCAACAAAATGCCGGGCTGCCCTGAAAACTATTCAGCAGAGTAAGGGCAGCCTGTTTGGATCAGACTGCTTAGCAGGCAACGTCGTTCTTCAAATGAAAAAGCTCAGATAAGACAGTAAAAAAGACCCAAAATCATTCGTAAATTTTCTTGAAGAGAAAAAATTCAAGAAGGGATTCATACCAAGATATCGTGGCAACAGACTGCACGTAGCTTTTCATTTATGTGGAAAGTACTTTGTGTATCATTCATATTTCCTCGAGTTTCTCGCTCACGGTGCTGCATCTTGTGGGGGTTTAACTGCCAGTCTCCTTGCAGACATGGAAAAAATTGAAACTGCTCCAGCTGCATGTCTTTGGATTAATCAGTAAACTGATCTCTGGTCCCTGGATGCAAATGTTTTACAGATCAGCTGCAGCAGAGATTCCGCACATGGATGGAATAGCAAAAGTTAGAAAGGTGATCACTCAATGTGAAAGTATATGTTAGGATCCAGCAAGTGTGTTTAACTTGAAAAAAGACTTCTTTGGTAACGATTTAGAAGGAAGTGATAAAATATTGGAAAAGCTAATGGTTAAACCCGCGAACGAGAACTTCACCCTATTTTCTACCATGTTTTTTTCTTATATGAATGCTATTGTCACAGTTTTAAACCGTCAGTATGAGCGCTACTTTTCTCTTGATATAACTGAACACCTCCGCAAGGAAACCGAAACTGCGCGTTCGCACAATATCAATGCAGAAGAAATTATGGGAATGTTTTCTGCTGCACAGCAAAGATC
Organism: Tubulanus polymorphus; assembly: GCF_964204645.1. Taxonomy (NCBI): domain Eukaryota; kingdom Metazoa; phylum Nemertea; class Palaeonemertea; order Tubulaniformes; family Tubulanidae; genus Tubulanus; species Tubulanus polymorphus. Next base: position 16,837,613 of record NC_134030.1, on the reverse strand, counting down.
GCTTAACTTTGTCGTTCCTTTCTGCTCGAATCCATGCTAAAAAAAATAAGGTTATGGACTTCATTGATTCACTCTCACCAGAGCAGCAGAAAAATGCCATCAAATTTGACAGAACAGCAGGACCGAATAACAATAAAGTTAACAAAAACATGGTGAAAAAAGTTAAGTTTGAAATTTCTAGAAGAATTGCACTCAAAAGTTGAAAAGAAATCTACATCAGAAAGGAAAAAAATCGAAAAAAAATTTCAGAACCTTGTCAATCGAAAATTATTCTGCAGAATTTCCAGAACTTGATGAGAACTCTATCAGTCTGTTGCCCGATATAGTAGAAGGACGCATTATTGGACGTACGATATTTCACAGCTGGTTTGACAGAGACAGTCGTTCAAAATCTGTTTGGTCTGGCAAAGTCGAAAAAGTTAAAAAACGAAAAACTGTAAACCTTTACAGTTGTATATATGTATACATATGTATGTATGTATACGTATGTATACATGTGTATACGTGTGTATGTATGTATGTATGTATACGTATGTATGTATGTATGTAAATATGTATGTACGTATGTATGTACGTACGTACGCACGCACGCACGCATATATATATATTTATATATATATATATATATATATATATATATATATATATATATATATATATATATATATATATATATATATATAGTATATATGTTAGGTATGTTCATGTTGTTTAGAATCTTTTTGAAGATTTAGTTATTTGGTGAAAATATGACGATGTTAAATCTCATAAAACGCTACATAAAATCTTCCTGTCTAATCTTAGATTAAAGGAGTACTAGAACTTGAAGTTGAACTTTCCGGAAATCGTAACAATTATAATCACTAAATATAGCTGCAAGCAGCGATAACGGGTCTGCCTTTCTGGAAAGAATGTCGTTCAGGGATGCGAGCAAAGATTTCACCCGAAATTAGTTTGTTACATTCCGTTTTTTTGAAAGAGTGCCACCTAGTTGTCAACTCACAACATGGATATGTTGACCCACATGTGCTACTACGCGCAAAGTACTAATGTGCCAGGTTTTGGGGGAAATAACATCGAGAAGAACGAAGCTACGGTGTTTTTACCATCCCCTAGTGACAGTTTAAGCGCATATTCGGTTATTATCAGTTCAGAAAAAAAGTTGACTAGATAAGAAAACCGAATTTGGCCCAAAGCACAAATTTGGCCGATAGGTTAAACTATGCAGGTGGGAAGGCCTTATAGTGTTACTATAAGCAGAGGAGTGACAAAACAATCTGACAAGTCAAGCGATCAGATGGGGACTACAATTCACATATGAAATTGACGTCCAATAACCATTATAAAAACATTATCACGAACGGTACCATCACTCCCCATTACTGACTGTCTGTCACTGACCTCTGGCTTGCAATCATTCTTTATCGGTGCAGTGGGTAGGTATTTTCAACTGACTTTGTTCTTCTATGACATTACCATCGCCGCTGTGTCACGATGTGATGTACAAGGGACCTCCAATTTGTAATGTATGTGATGTATAAACTGACTTTAGACCGTTTAATATCGACGATAACAAGGTATCACCGACGCTGACATTTTCTGACGCTAACTAGTATGACCCGCCTTTTGAACCGGACCAATTCAATTCAATTAAGAAAACACGTACCGGTACAATAAATAAATAAACCGCTGTTGATTTTTCGAAGTATTGATATCCACGAACAAAACTATAATATTATAGAATGTTTAAAAGGAACTGCTTTTAATAACAGTATGAATAAACTTACTTCACAAACAAGGTAGTACATTTTTAACTTGTGGCTGGTCGAACCCCAATTATTCACAGTAACCAGTGATTTGGATATTCTCGGAGCCTTGCTTCTTTATTTATTTATGAAATGACGTCACAAATTAATTTCTTGTTTTTAAATTATTTTCATTTGTAGATAGGCCTAGTGGGTTTTTATCTAATTGTGTAGGCAAGGGCATGTCCATAGATAGGCTACAACGTAAATTGTTGCGCCTTAATCAGTCTTCTGAAGTCTTAATCACTTCTTATTGTTGGCAGACTAGTCAAAACTCATAGCTAGCATTTGTTAAACAACTGGGCTACATGTAAAAAGTAAAGGTAGGCCTAAAAAGCTATGCCTAAGGCAGCCATGTTATAATATTCATTTCATCACCTCATTGAATTCAACTACGTGCTAAAACCAGCTTTTTATCTTGACGTCGGGCTAAAACCAACTTTTCATTTTAACCTCGGGCTAAATCCAACTTTTCATTTTAACGTTGCGCTAAAACCAACTTTTCATTTTAACGTCGGGCTAAAACCAAGTTTTTATTTTGACTTCGGGCTAAAACCAGCTGTTCATTTTAACGTCGGGCTAAAACCAACTTTTCATTTTGACATCGGGCTAAAACCAACTTTTCATTTTAACGTCGGGCTAAAACCAACTTTTCATTTTAACGTCGGGCGAAAACCAACTTTTCATTTTAACGTCGCGCTAAAACCAACTTTTCATTTTAACGTCGGGCTAAAACCAACTTTTCATTTTTACGTCGGGCTAAAACCAGCTTTTCATTTTAATGTCGCGCTACAACCAGCTTTTCATTTTAATGTCGGGCTAAAACCAGCTTTTCATTTTGACGTGGCGCTAAAACCAACTTTTCATTTTAACATCCTGCTTAAACCAGCTTTTTATTTTAACGTCGGGGTAAAACCAGCTTTTTATTTTGACGTCGCGCTAAAACCAACTTTTCATTTTAACGTCGTGCTAAAACCAGCTTTTTATTTTAACGTTGGGGTAAAACCAGCTTTTTATTTTAATGTCGCGCTAACACCAACTTTTCATTTTGACGTCGCTCTAAAACCAACTTTTCATTTTAACGTCGCGCTAAAACCAACTTTTTATTTTAACGTCGCGCTAAAACCAACGTTTCATTTTGACGTCGCTCTAAAACCAACGTTTCATTTTAACGTCGGGCTAAAACCAACTTTTCATTTTTACGTCGGGCTAAAACCAGCTTTTCATTTTAACGTCGCGCTAAAACCAACGTTTCATTTTAACGTCGCGCTAAAACCAACTTTTCATTTTAACGTCAAGCTAAAACCAACTTTTTATTTACCTTCGTCTGAAGTGACCTTAACACGTTCGCTGCCGCTGACGAGATAAATCGTCATGGTGGGTGCGCTACAGTTTGCCATGACGAGTTATATCGTCATCGATTCAATGTCATTTTACAGCGTTATGAATGACCTGGCAGAGGCGAGAAACCATATAATAATTGTCTGGCAGTATGGAGAGACTAAGATATCATTTATGGGGGTAACTCAAGTCTGGTGCACACTTGAAATTTTTTCAAAAAAATATTCAGAAAGCAATGCATTTTAGCTTCTTTTCCGGCCAATATTTAGAGATTATAACGACTAAAATCATTCTATATCATTTTTAAAATAAAACCTTTATTCTTTTAGATTTTTATTTGATTTTTCACGCTTTTCACTGGTAATGGGGACAAGAAAAAATTGAGAATCTCTTTACCAGTGCCAGTGACGAGTTATCTCGTCATTGGTTTTTTACACTAAAATAGATCAGTGTATTTATCTATCAATGTACAAATAGTGCTGGCAGTATATAAATTGTATAATGTCAAAAATTAGCGTTGGCAATGGCGACCGGACGTTAAACCACTAGGTGGCAGTGAACGTGTAAACAGCCTAGAGGCCATAATTGTTGAAAGATTTATTTCAAACTTAGTACACAAGTAGGGTTGGATTCACTTTATAGCCACCAGGACATAATTGTGGCCTCGACCATTAATCTGATTAGTGTTATGTTTTATCGATTATTATTTATCAACTTTAATTTATCATTACATTAGGATGGCTAATCGACTTAATTCACGTAAAACTTACAGATCATACATGCGAGCATACCGACTAGCGCATTAAAGTGTTGAAAGCAAAAATCGAAATGTTCAATCCCTGAGGGATCCAGTAGGCAGTGTACAAAATTCCCAAAATTGTGAATTTGGAATATCTGATGATGGTGATGTACGAAGCCATGACGTCGATGTTAATAATGATGGAAATATTGAAAATTTAGATGGCATTATCATGAATCCTAATGCAGACTATTCAGATGGAGAACCTGTTTTCATGATCCGGATGCAGAGAATTCAGATGGGGAACCCGTTATTTATAATCCGTATATGGACATTGAAAATATTGAACGTTTTAATGCAGATCGATTGAGGGGTAAAACTTCTGATTCTTCATCAGATGAAGATGGCAATGATTTTATTCGGGATATATCTTTACGTGATGAGTTGTGTCAATGGATAAACAAATACAAAATTAAGCATAATGCTGCAGATGAAATACTAATGATTTTGGGACAATATCATCAGTTACCTAAAACTACTCGTACGTTGCTGGGTACAGTTCGCTCTGTAACATTAAGTGAAAAGTCTGGAATGGAATATGTTTATTTGGAGCTTGAAACACAGTTAGTTAAAGCACTGAGGCATTATCCAGTTGACATACAAACCTCTTTGGATCACATTGTCTTATCTCTGAACATTGATGGGTTACCTTTGTTCAAGAGTTCAAGTCTCTCTTTGTGGCCTGTTCTGTGTGCAATAGTTAACTTAGAGAAATTAACTCTATTTGCCGTGACAGTCACCTGTGGCGCTTCAAAACCAGATGATCTTGAATTCCTTCATGGAAGCAATCAATGAATTGAGGTATATTCTTGTGAATGGAATAATTTTCGATGAAAGGCAAATACGTATTTCACTAAGATGCATTGTCTGTGATATGCCTGCGAAGGCATTTGTAAGATGAGTAATAAGTTACAATGGTTACCATGGTTGTGACAAGTGCAATCAAAAGTGAGAGTGGGTTGGGCGCATGACATATCCAAATGTGGATGATATTACATCACGAACGGATGAGTCATACAGAACACAGGAACAAGAAGCCCATCACCGTGGTTTAAGCCCATTTTCAGTCTTGGATATAGATATGGTCAACCACTTTCCGATAGACTATATGCACCAGGTCTGTCTCGGTGTTACCAAACGTCTATTGTTATCTTGGACATTTGGTAACCGTCGCGTAAGAATATCACATCAAAATATCACTCTAATAAGTGCTCGGCTGAATGAATTAAACAAGAGCCCCAAGGGGCACAATGGCCAGCCTGTCAGATTTGCTTTTTATAAATGATGTAATCTGTGGGTTATATTTATCAATATACACTCCCTGCTCAATATCATTTACATAGTAAAATCGTGTGTTAACACAGACAACAGGAACGAATGTAATATAGAAATACTAAGTTATTGTATTGTTCAACGCCCCCTGGTGGCCATAAAAAAAACCAATGAGCTTGAAACTCACCTCGATCGTAGAACATGTCATGAGCTACAACTTTCCAATTGATTATAGTAGCAAAATATGCTTAAGTATCAATTATGATGTGGAAAAACTTTTTTTCCACCTACGAATGAGTACTGATGACCCCAAGATGGCTGCCAAGTGCGTCATAATTGCCTGGTCAAAAATACCCTCTCGGATATAAAAGATCCCTTTCCAAAGAATACCCATTACAAATTGCAATGAAACATGGCGCACCATTAGAAAGCTACAGTACTCAGAATTCAGGCCAAAATTGACATTTTTGGGAACAAAAAAGGTCACAGTACGGCCATCTTGAGTCCGATCGACTCAATTTTTCTCATGCCGATGGGCCCTCGGGGGCTACAAATATATACGAATGATCAAGGTTATTGATAAAAGTGTCTTCAAAATTTCCCTCGAAAACTTCAAAAATGTGTAAAAAGTGCTGATTTTGGCGAACAACAATGGCTGCCAGTCGGCCATCTTGAATCTGACAGGGCCAGTTTTTGGCCTGAAGATGTGTCTAGGGTAGATACACGTATAAAACAAATATCAAGGCATTACCTTGAAGCGTCTTCAAAACTTTGGAACTCTCACAAACTATCTAGATGGTTGTCTCTCGACCTCAATAGCTTCAAGACCCATCTCAAAACAACTTTGTTCCATGCAGCATACCATTAACTCTCGGAAAGCGAATTGTATTTAACATTTTTTGGCAGAATAAAATTTGATTGAATTTGCAATTCGGGCACATGGCTAATTAGCATATCAAGGTCATACACCCGATTTGGTAAAACCTTTTTTTCGCGAACCTTGCGCAATTGTCAAGGATGAATTTTCTGTAGAGCAAATAAAAATTCCTCCCAAACACCAAATCAACTAAAGACTTCATAGAAATCAATCTTGAAATACAATTTTAAATCTTAAAATAAAACCCGGAAGTAAAACAGTAGACGATACCGCGGATTCACGTGAACACCTGATTTCTGTAAACGAAATGTTGGTTGTGACAAAATTGTTCAGACGGTTTTAGGTGGTAATAAGTACGGAAACGTAACGACCATGGTCGACTTATTCGATGAAATCAGGCCTATGTGATATCCAAATTTTGACTTTTTTATTCTCCAGACCTCCCTGATATAGAAATAAAAAATTTTGGTGGTACGAAAGTGCAATCACAGCGCCGACGGGGACAGAGCCGTGTCAGAGATCGGCGGAGTGAAAATTGAGGTGGACGAACACGAAGAAGTAGGCTATTGCGCTACTTGAATCACGAAAACTCCTGGCGGGCCCCGACGCTTTTCGTTGATTAAGTAATACAAATATCATGCAATGGGTTTTCACGATCTACCGCTGGTATTCACCGGATTTCAATATCACTCCAAAATTCTAAGAAACCTCGAAATATCGAACCAGAACACTTCCGGTAGATATCCGCGGCTGCCCAACCGGGAAACTTATTTGTTTCAATAGATATTGATAGGATCCATCATCTTCACCCGTCAAGGGATTTGAACCCACTAAGCTAAAGCCATGCCAGAATTGGGTCGGGCCAATCACAGCGCTTGTAACAAACCACATTAGGCTTCTGTGGAATTTCCCAGTAAATGGGCCAATCAGCGAACACGTAGCGAACGCGGAAGTATTGTCGCGTGTTGATACATGACGTCATGCGCAAAAGCGCCAGTAATGAAATCGCGATAATTCACGTGAACAGCTGCTGATATTTTCAGATAAACCAATCACAGGGAAGACACAACTTCCTGATTGGCTGATAAAAATTGAAATTTTCACGATTTAACTTTTTGGTGAAAAATGCAGAAAACATTTTTATGAGACCCTATTTCAAAATTCTGCTCGCTACGATTCCGAGAATGGATTACGCTTAAATACGTGATTTGTTCGAATATGCCCTCACTTGGCAAGCAAAAGAGCCTTTTGTGTGGAAACCATGTCATTTAAATTCGCTCCATTTGTATAGTAATAGGCTCAGCCTACGGCTGGCCTAAAAAGTATGTTCCATGTGATGTATTTCAACGCAGGCCCCGAGGCCTTGACAAGATTAAGATTTGAAAAGCCACGGAGCTAAGACAATTTTTATTGTATACAGGGAAACTTGTATTAAAAGATATACTCAGAGAAGATCTGTATCAACATTTTCTTTGCTTAAGCGTTGCTATCTCTATTCTTATTGGTCCAAGACTTTCTTTCGAACATATCAATTATGCAGAACAGCTACTAAGATATTTTGTGCATGAGACCAAGAACCTTTATGGACAAGAAATGCTGGTGTATAATTTTCACTCACTGCTTCATATTACCAATGATGTGAGAAGGTATGGAAACCTTGACATGTTTAGCGCTTTTCCATTCGAAAACTACATGCAACATATTAAGCAGTTGCTCAGATCTGCCAATTCTCCGTTAGCACAGATTGTGAAACGATTGGGTGAGATATCTGACTCACCACCGAAAGAGAACCAATTACCACTGCTTAGAAAGCCACACATCGGAGACTGTTATTTCCATGGAGGAATGTGCTACGAGGTTCTTGAAAATGCTTATGATGTTAACCATATTTTATGTTGCCGTGTGTTTGAACGATTAGAGCCACTGTTTCGCCAGCCCTGCGATTCTCGTCATGTTGGAGTTTATAAAGTAAACTGTAGAAATACATATGTGGAACAAATACACCAATTACCCACATCAAGAGCAATGAAGAAACCACTCAATTATATAACAGGCTCATATGCATTTATGGTTTTCTTGCACCATCTTTAGTAGTGGCATGGACAAGGCAAATAGATTCCTGTAGTCACAATGTATGTTTTCCAGTAAAAGAAGAATTAAACTGCTATCTACATGTCCAAACATTAAGAATTTTATTTCCTTTTGTTTCCACAGATGGGAGATTTTGCAATAGTCCACTTCATTGAGGATGATACAGTTGTTGTTTCGCACAAATCCTGGCTTGAAAAATAAAATGATGTAAGTAGGTCAATGATGATGAAATATTATTGTTTAAAATGCATAATCGGTTCATTTTTAGCTGCCGGGTCTGCTATGGTATAAAAAAATTCATTTACAGGGTAGATAGGTGGCTGCTGGGCAACTTTGAGGCTTACCAGAGATGGATGAGGAACAAGCTATCTACTTTTTAGCCTTAAGACGATTACAATGCGGTATCTTACAAAGACATCAAAACGATCCATCCTGACCTAAAATTTGTTCTTAGAAAGAAATATTGATTCTTTTAAGTTTATACATCCTTTATGTAGAAACTTCTGCTGCTTTAATCATAATAAAAGTAGCTGACTGGCCAGGCACCTATTGTAATTAATAGTTTCATAACTATACATTTTTATATTGTGTTTGTGACATTTTTCAGGCTATGTTCTTTGTGCTGCTGATCATCTAAGTAATTCATACTCATTATTTAGTCCACAAAATTTTGCAGATAACTATGTCATACTGGCCTAATACAAACCCTAGTCAGAAGGCCATGCGAGGACAGTTGCCTGATAAAAAGAATTGGCAGAACTTTGAAGTAAGAATCATGTCTTATGCAGGTGAGTTAGATTTCAAAATTTCAAAATTCTTTTTATCAAAATTAATTGTGATTTCATCACCCATCAGGGGATTCAACCCATTTTGCTAAAGTCATTCCCCGAACCCCTTGACCTCGCAATTCATCAGAGTCGTAACTAGTGGACCAGAATCCAGTCAAGCCAATCCCCAATCACAGGGCTTGTAACAAATGACATTAGGCTTGTTGAATTTCCCAAACATGTTGATATGTTGTCATGCAAAATCGTTATATTAAATATAGGGTCATAAAGGAAATTCGTCTGCCTTTAAGATATAATTGATGGATGGATTTTGGACTGGTTTATCAGATATAGAAATGCAACTTTAGGAATTACTACAAATAAATATGTTATCTGTAAATTATTTTTTAGAAACCTATGTGGAGGCCATCAAAAAGATGCGGCGAAGTGAAGAAACAAGTAATATCAGTGAATCAGAAGAGCAAGAATGTACAAGAATTAGGAAAAGAAAGATTCCATCTCGATATGAAATGGACGATAGTGATGATGGTGAGATTGTTATATTATGTAGGCCAAACAAAAATATTTTCAAGATTTATAAATGATAAGTGTTAGGAAGGTTAGGGACAGGAACTATGAGACAGATAATACAATTGAATACATGAACAACGATTATGTAACAGATGTGTTTATACCAGATAATATGCATTTAGATAAGGCTTTGTTATGTGGGAGAAACCTATATTAAAATTGACGGTATTAGAGAAACCTCCAAAAATTCCAACAATTTGCACATTGAGGGTTGAATTTATTCTGAACAGGGTATGAATTGAGGCTACAGGTTGAAATTTACAAAAAGTTGTCTTTCTTCACTTATGAATCGATATGTTATTACTAGATGATAAACCATCCGAAACTTTCGACAATCTGTAAGAAATTACGTGTCGCTCCTAAGTTTTTTTCTGCAATGGACAAGGAAAATTTGTATAAACCTGTATGTAGTAATTCATTAATTCATCGAAAGTTTAAAGTAAGAACACATGGATTTTAAACAATGAGCTTCATTTGGTTTTCGTATACGTGTAAATTCAAACTTATACAGTGGTCAGTGACAATTCTGTAATGCCCTTTCATTGATTTTCATTGATTGCTGAATTACCCTTAAGAAACGACATTTTATGAAAATTTATATCCTCCCTCGGCAGGGATTCGAACCTGATAGCATCGCTACACTCAGCCATGGCATGAACCCCTGCCACAGTAGACCGGGCGCATAGGTTTTTTGCCGCACGAAACCTTGCAGCACCAGATTGCTCGTTGTATAATCGCTGAGGAAAATTTCAAGGAAGAACTATAAATGGGAAAACCCGGGCTAAAATGAAACGGGATATCTGATTGGCTGATAATGACATCATCAAAGCTGCGCATGTAGCTCCATACTCGGTCTAGTGTGGCAGGGTTTTGTACCGTGGCAATCTCGATGCCATCAGGTTCGAATCCCTGCCGAGGGACGATGGAAAATTTTATTTTCCTTTGTCTTGAATGACATCACCCATTGTCTTGAATGACATCACCCATTTTGAGAGAGAAAGCATGAAATGAAGTGAAATATTCAGTATAACTACGTTTCTAATAAATGTATACTATTGATATTTCCCCATTGTAGATTTAGCTGTTTGTAAATTGCTCCAAAAGATGTTGGATAACCAGGTTGAGATGATTTTTCTCCTGCGAAGCATGAATACTAGAAGCTGCAATGAAGAATCATTTTTTTGGACCAATGCACAGACTTAAAGTCTTTCCATGGTATTGAGGAAAAAATGAAAGATGTTGACTTCAGGGCGATGGGATTGAGAGACGGTGTCCGTCAACGTTAGCGCTTAAAACACATTGACTACAAATCAATTATCAAAATACAAAAAAGTCTTGCTGAAGGCTATGATATTCCCGATGTGATGTACCAAACGTGGAAAAGATATAAACTGGATACAGTCAGTTAACAAGAGGCCCATGGGCCTTGAAGCATTGGTAGATTATACTGTGGTATTAAGTGGTTATAATGTTTTACATCTGCCGGAAAATCTTCTATGACGATGTTGATTGGGAGGACCACAGACTTAAAGGTCTATTTGTCTAGTACGATTTTATTCCTGAAAATGAATTTATTTTCTGCCGAACGATTTAGCCAAGGCTATTTGTACTGTTAAACCTCATTCATGCGATTCTGTTAAAAAGACGAAACTAGTTTATTCTGATGTTTTCCATCATGTCCCAGCCAAGATATTTATATCAATCAAGATTTGGAGACAAAAACCCATTTTTACGCATGAACTGTTAGGCCCCACTGAATAATGAAAACAAAAAATTAACGAGACCCTCTGATCTTAGAGCTTCAAGCTCTGATGCATGTATGCATGCAAAAAACGTCGCAGAGAGCGATGCCGGCGTTGGTGTCACTGAGGCCGGCTGATGATTGTTTGTTTGTCTTTTTGTTCCTTTGGCTTTACGTACGTCGTTTGGATCTTGGATTCCCAAGACTATTCCTATTGGATTGTTCATCTAACACCACAATGGTACGGCCTTTGAAGTGTTGCCCGCACACTGTTTGCAGCTAGCAAGACTCGAACCCACTTGTCACTCAGCATTGCTAGTGGATTCAACAGCATCACGCCTTATCTCACTGAGCTACCGAGGCCGCTCAATTCAATTCCAAAAAACTAGAGCAGCGGCAAATAACCATCGAAATATTGCAATTTATGACAACGCTTAAATTCAATCACTGTTGTTTAACGCATGGAAAAGATAATAAAAGGTATTTTTTCCCGGCGCACATTACAAAGCGAATCTCTGCCGAGTGCGTAAGAGGGTGCTACCGCCTTATGAGTGCGCAGCAGGCGGGAAGGGGGGTCCTAAAGTTAAAACTTATATTAGAATATAGCCGAATCGAATTTTACAATGTCATTCAACTGATTGATAATACAACATGGTTGTTCTCGGCGTACTTAACAATGATATTTTCCTCCAATAAACAACTCTGGTAAAATTAAATAAAATGATCTATCTTTATTGGTGATATCGTATCATGGTAGTAGCCTACCGTTTACTGTTTGATGTTTCGTGTCATCATGAAATGGTTTTAACTTTAGTAAAGGCGTTCCCGCACGATCACATACGGGTTTCAGTCACGAGCAGGCTGCCGTTCCACTGCTCTAGAAATACGTATTCTGACGCTGAGAATGAATCCCAAATAATCCCATGGATACTGATAGTTGGAATAACAGTGATATCCAAACACTGTGATATTTATAAACCGGGGGAGTAATAGGGATAATAGGCTTTCATACCAAAGGTCGAAAGGTCGAGCCCGAGAAATTTTCCAAAATGTTAAAATAACAACAATTTCTACTTGAATTAGTCGCAAAACTCATAAAAATGAAAAATAAATTCTCACACACTCGAATTTATTTTCCATTTTCTACTCACTAGAAGAAAGTGTGAGTAAAGTGTGAGTGAAATAGTTTATATTTTAAACATATTTCGAGTAAAAATATTTGTATGAGTTAGATTTTTTAAACATTAAAAGTGTGAGTAAAGTGTGAGTGAAATAATTCATAAATCATTGAATATTTATATGCGTTGGATTCATTTTAATAAAAATTTTGTTATAAAAATGAAGAAAGGAGAAGAAGAACCCAACTTTAAAATCGAAATCAATGAAACCAATAAATCATTTTCACAGTTTTACATTAAAAATTATATTTCAGCAACAAATTTAGTGTCCGCAAGGTATTATAAAATCGATAACATAACTATGATTAATCAATTATCATCAAATGAAACATATTTAATTACTGAACTAGTAGATACTTTTGATAATGGCGTTAAAAATCCTAAAATATTCAATACAGTTTTAAATTTTAAAGGAACTTTAGATGAAAACATAATTAATATTCTTAAAACTCCTTTCAATGAAAGAAATGATGATTTAATACTTTCTAAAGATTATAATGATTTGATTAACTTAAGAATTGAAAAAAGACAATTATATTATTTCAATTTTGATAATAAACAAATTATCTATAATGAAAATTCATCAAATATTGGAATTCAATGTGAGTTAGCTAATGAAAAATCATTTAAAGATATTGCAGTTCAATGTAAATTAGATGATGAATTTAGAAAATTCAATCCTAATGAAAAAGTGCATTGTTATTGCGGAGGTAAATATTTAAAATCACATAAATCAAAGCATTATGAAACAATTAAACATAAAAACTGGCGTAAAGAGTAACAATTCTACATTATAATTATTGAATTGAGTTAAATGATTTAAATATCTAATAGACTGTTGAAATGATAAATTGTTTGACAGTTGAAATGATAAATTGTTTGACAGTTAAAATGATAAATTGTTTGACAGTTAAAATGATAAATTGTTTGACAGTTGAAATGATAAGACAGTTAAAATGATAAATTGTTTGACAGTTGAAATGATAAATATTTTGACAGTTGAAATGATAAATTGTTTGACAGTTAAAATGATAAATTGTTTGACAGTTGAAATGATAAATTGTTTGACAGTTAAAATGATACATTGTTTGACAGTTGAAATGATAAATTGTTTGACAGTTAAAATGATAAATTGTTTGAAAGTTGAAATGATAAATATTTTGACAGTTGAAATGATAAATATTTTGACAGTTGAAATGATAAATTGTTCGGCAGTTGAAATGATAAATTGTTTGGCTGTAAATTTAATTGTTATTTGATTTAATCATTTAAAAGTTTAATATTTTTAAAATGATTATAAAATATTTAATTAAAAACTAGCAAATATTTTATAAACTGTTTAATTTTTCTCTTAAATAAATGGATGGTTTCATTCCAACTGGGAAAAGTGATTTGAAACATTATTTAGTTGCTGGAGGTTTAATATTGGCGGCATTATACTTTTACTATGAAAATATTTCAAAAGATTTGATGAATGAAAATAATAAATTGAGTAAAAAATTAAAGAAGTTAAATGGAAACAATCACAGAAATAAAAAGAATAAAAAAGTTAATTTAGAAAATGATTTAGAGGATTAAAACAGCATCTTTTAATTTCATTTATTTTGACTATAAAAATGAGTGAAAATATATTAAACTTATTACATCTAATATATAAAAATCAACAGAATATTAAATCAATTATTATGCTTACAGGTTTATTTTCATTCTCAGTTTATACTATAAAACAGTTGTTAGAATTCTATGATAGCTGTAAAATTAGATACACTGAATTAATAGAAAATATGAATTATATTTCAGATAGATTGAATAATATTAAGTGTTGTGAAATTTGTAATAAAAGATATAAAAATAAAAAGAGTTTGAGAAATCATAAATATATTCATGAATTAGATGATAAACTGTATAATTCAAATTGAGAATAAGACTGTTAAATTGGTTGAAAATATAAAAATAGATAATATTATAACTATTTCAATATTTAGATTAATAATTTATATTTATGATTTTTATAAAAACTAATTTATATATCTATGTACTAGACGTACGAGTAAGAAAGTAAGATTCTTGCCAAGAAAGTAAGAATCTTACTTTCTTACTCGTACGTCTAGTACATAAATAGTTTTATCATATATATTTCTGTTTCAATTTCTATTTATCTAACAGATTTATTATAAATATTTGGAAAATTATAAATCATATTCAATTATGTATTTACATTTATCATTAATAAAAGAGGATTACAATGAACCCGCTAGATTGTTTAACTGTTTAAGTATTAAATTGTGTATATTGTATATTCATAAACTAAATGAAATAAATCACGAATAAGACTGTTAAATTAGTTGAAAATATAAAAGTTAATAAAAAAGGGGGTTGAGGCATCAATGTATTAGATACCCTATTAGATACCCTAATACCATGTATTAAATACGTATCAAATACGTATTAATGGTATTTAATACGTATTAATGGTATTAAATACATATTATGCTTTATTTCTGAAAATGAAGTAACAGAAGTAATTTATGTTTTAATTCATTCAAGTATGATATTGTAAATTCTTTACATTTGACTAGGATAATACAAGAGTGATATTAGTTAGTTGGCTTATTCAATAAGAGAAACAATGAAATAATACAAGAGTGATACTAACAGTTAAAGTTATTGAATTTCTTGTTAAATCTATTTGAATTCTAGTCAATTCTTGTTAACCAATAGCGCGAATAGAAATCAAGTAGATTTAAATAAAAAAACAATAAGTTAAATAAGTTAGTATTAGATAAAGTAACTTATTGTTTTTTTATTTAAATCTACTTGATTTCTATTCGCGCTATTGGTTAACAAGAATTGACTAGAATTCAAATAGATTTAACAAGAAATTCAATAACTTTAACTGTTAGTATCACTCTTGTATTATTTCATTGTTTCTCTTATTGAATAAGCCAACTAACTAATATCACTCTTGTATTATCCTAGTCAAATGTAAAGAATTTACAATATCATACTTGAATGAATTAAAACATAAATTACTTCTGTTACTTCATTTTCAGAAATAAAGCATAATATGTATTTAATACCATTAATACGTATTAAATACCATTAATACGTATTTGATACGTATTTAATACATGGTATTAGGGTATCTAATAGGGTATCTAATACATTGATGCCTCAACCCCCTTTTTTATTAACTTTTATATTTTCAACTAATTTAACAGTCTTATTCGTGATTTATTTCATTTAGTTTATGAATATACAATATACACAATTTAATACTTAAACAGTTAAACAATCTAGCGGGTTCATTGTAATCCTCTTTTATTAATGATAAATGTAAATACATAATTGAATATGATTTATAATTTTCCAAATATTTATAATAAATCTGTTAGATAAATAGAAATTGAAACAGAAATATATATGATAAAACTATTTATGTACTAGACGTACGAGTAAGAAAGTAAGATTCTTACTTTCTTGGCAAGAATCTTACTTTCTTACTCGTACGTCTAGTACATAGATATATAAATTAGTTTTTATAAAAATCATAAATATAAATTATTAATCTAAATATTGAAATAGTTATAATATTATCTATTTTTATATTTTCAACCAATTTAACAGTCTTATTCTCAATTTGAATTATACAGTTTATCATCTAATTCATGAATATATTTATGATTTCTCAAACTCTTTTTATTTTTATATCTTTTATTACAAATTTCACAACACTTAATATTATTCAATCTATCTGAAATATAATTCATATTTTCTATTAATTCAGTGTATCTAATTTTACAGCTATCATAGAATTCTAACAACTGTTTTATAGTATAAACTGAGAATGAAAATAAACCTGTAAGCATAATAATTGATTTAATATTCTGTTGATTTTTATATATTAGATGTAATAAGTTTAATATATTTTCACTCATTTTTATAGTCAAAATAAATGAAATTAAAAGATGCTGTTTTAATCCTCTAAATCATTTTCTAAATTAACTTTTTTATTCTTTTTATTTCTGTGATTGTTTCCATTTAACTTCTTTAATTTTTTACTCAATTTATTATTTTCATTCATCAAATCTTTTGAAATATTTTCATAGTAAAAGTATAATGCCGCCAATATTAAACCTCCAGCAACTAAATAATGTTTCAAATCACTTTTCCCAGTTGGAATGAAACCATCCATTTATTTAAGAGAAAAATTAAACAGTTTATAAAATATTTGCTAGTTTTTAATTAAATATTTTATAATCATTTTAAAAATATTAAACTTTTAAATGATTAAATCAAATAACAATTAAATTTACAGCCAAACAATTTATCATTTCAACTGCCGAACAATTTATCATTTCAACTGTCAAAATATTTATCATTTCAACTGTCAAAATATTTATCATTTCAACTGTCAAACAATTTATCATTTCAACTGTCAAACAATTTATCATTTCAACTGTCAAACAATGTATCATTTTAACTGTCAAACAATTTATCATTTCAACTGTCAAACAATTTATCATTTTAACTGTCAAACAATTTATCATTTCAACTGTCAAAATATTTATCATTTCAACTGTCAAACAATTTATCATTTTAACTGTCTTATCATTTCAACTGTCAAACAATTTATCATTTTAACTGTCAAACAATTTATCATTTTAACTGTCAAACAATTTATCATTTCAACTGTCAAACAATTTATCATTTCAACAGTCTATTAGATATTTAAATCATTTAACTCAATTCAATAATTATAATGTAGAATTGTTACTCTTTACGCCAGTTTTTATGTTTAATTGTTTCATAATGCTTTGATTTATGTGATTTTAAATATTTACCTCCGCAATAACAATGCACTTTTTCATTAGGATTGAATTTTCTAAATTCATCATCTAATTTACATTGAACTGCAATATCTTTAAATGATTTTTCATTAGCTAACTCACATTGAATTCCAATATTTGATGAATTTTCATTATAGATAATTTGTTTATTATCAAAATTGAAATAATATAATTGTCTTTTTTCAATTCTTAAGTTAATCAAATCATTATAATCTTTAGAAAGTATTAAATCATCATTTCTTTCATTGAAAGGAGTTTTAAGAATATTAATTATGTTTTCATCTAAAGTTCCTTTAAAATTTAAAACTGTATTGAATATTTTAGGATTTTTAACGCCATTATCAAAAGTATCTACTAGTTCAGTAATTAAATATGTTTCATTTGATGATAATTGATTAATCATAGTTATGTTATCGATTTTATAATACCTTGCGGACACTAAATTTGTTGCTGAAATATAATTTTTAATGTAAAACTGTGAAAATGATTTATTGGTTTCATTGATTTCGATTTTAAAGTTGGGTTCTTCTTCTCCTTTCTTCATTTTTATAACAAAATTTTTATTAAAATGAATCCAACGCATATAAATATTCAATGATTTATGAATTATTTCACTCACACTTTACTCACACTTTTAATGTTTAAAAAATCTAACTCATACAAATATTTTTACTCGAAATATGTTTAAAATATAAACTATTTCACTCACACTTTACTCACACTTTCTTCTAGTGAGTAGAAAATGGAAAATAAATTCGAGTGTGTGAGAATTTATTTTTCATTTTTATGAGTTTTGCGACTAATTCAAGTAGAAATTGTTGTTATTTTAACATTTTGGAAAATTTCTCGGGCTCGACCTTTCGACCTTTGGTATGAAAGCCTATTATCCCTATTAATTTTATGTTTTTCTATTCAGAAGAGGCTGTTCCCCATTCTTTACTGCCAATGTCAATGCCGACATTACGCTACGCCCTTGTTTAACCCGCTCTCATCAACCAGATAATGAACGAGAAAAATGCGATCGAATAACTTTTTGGACCATTAAATCAGAAATCTGGCGACGCTATGTTGTGGGGAATAATTGAAACATTTTTTAGTCATTTTCAGCTGTTTCTAATGTTTTACGTGAACAGAGTGACAATTTGAAGTTACTATGAAAATGAGAAGAGTCGGCGCTATTTTTTCGTACTACTATTTTCGATCCATTTTACTAGCATTGGCATGACATCATAGACGTCAACCAATGCTAAAAACTTATTTCTTTAACATACTTCTTAGAGAGCATTCCAAAAGACTGTTTTTGATGCAGTTAATAATTTCAGAAGTCGATTGATCCTTCAATTCCATTTTCCAACAAGTCAAACCCTGAAAGCAGTAACAGCGACATACTTATCTATCCGAAAGAATCATTGAAAACAAAAAATAAAAGAAAGTCATCACCTGAACATTATTTCATCATATCCAGCAACGAAGCTTACAAGAGCAAACTAGAAGCTGCCGAGTTAGAACGAAAACGAGAAGAAGAAAAAAATTGATAAGAAACTAAGGATTGAACAAAAGAAAAATTTGAAACATGATGAAACAAAACTGGAGTCAATCGCAAGGAGAACAAAGGTATGATTGAAAAAAGGAGATTCTTACATGTGGTTACATTATAGGGCCTATAAACTGTTAATTCATGACCTGTTTTTCTTCAGAAAGTCGTCGTTATGGAAAGTAGTATTGAACCAAGCACTTCAAAAATGTATCAAGAAATCAAGACAACTGTAGATGCATTAGAGTATGTTATTTCCAGCAAGATAACGTAGGAATATTTGATCTACCAGTAGTAAATCAATGAGGAACCCGCACACCACAGCGACCGCATGATGGCGCGCAAGTCGAGTACGACTCGCTCAACCCGGAAGTGATCTATTCACGCATTCTTTTGGTATTGTTATACACATGTAAACTCGTTTATTAAGCGTGTTTATTCAAGGGTTTCTAAATATGCCAGGTCATTGTTGTGTCCCTCATTGTATTGGCAAAGGAGGCCATCGCTTTCCAAGTGATGCCGAATTAAAAAAATGTTGGATACAGGCAGTAAAGCGTGGTGAGCACCGTTGGTCGCCGAAGCCGTGGACTACCGTGTGTAGGGCTCATTTTAGTTCCGATGATTATATCACAGAAACAGTGGAAAGTAAGTTCTATAACTATTATTTTATTTCTACTCAAGCCACGATATCTTATCTCACAATATGTGGATTAGTTTTATGAAAATAAAATACCAAAAGGGTAATAGAATTCCAATGGTAGTCTAATGTGTGTATGCTATTTCTTTGACAGAAGACAGACCAGTGCACCAAAGGTTGAAGATTGGCACCATCCCCCCACATATCAACTGGACAAGCAAGCAGAAGCCCTGTGAAAATGATTGAATTGAACGAGCCAAAAAGCGCCAGCGAATTGAATTGTTTCCTCTCCTAATATGGGACAATGTCGGTGCAAATGTGGATGTCGCCTCAGATGCAACCGAAAAAACTGTTTTACAAGCAGATGAGAGCCAGCATTTAACTGATAATTGTGTAACTCGAAACAGATGCTCACAGACAACGGCGAGACATGGATTTTCTTCAAAGGACTATGTTTATGATAAAAAATGTTTCCACTTCAACACCGGTTTAGAAGATTATGATACTTTTATCCTTATTTTTTCATTGCTTGGAGAAACAGTGAATGAACTGAATTATTATTATGGCATAGCCCCTTCCTTAACTGCTGAAGATGAGTTTTATATGACCCTCATTAAACTGCGTCGAGCGTATTCAAAATATGAAATATTTTGGATTTTTCGATATAAATGAAAAGGAGGTTACAAATATCTTTGTCACCTGGATTAATTTTCTAATGTGCGAATTCAAAGAGATAAATTTTTGACCGAGTAAGTCCGATTCTGTTCACCAAGTGATTTCAAGATCAAATTTCCAACAACGAGAGTGATAATTGATGGGACAGAAATTCCTCTAAAAAAACCCAAGCAGCCTGTTGCGCAACAGGCTACCTACTCCACGTACAAAAATCGGAATACTGTTAAAGTATTGATCGGAATCACGCCAGGAGGTCTAGTTAGTTATATTTCAGATTCATATGGGGGGTCAGCTAGTGACCGCCAGATATGCGAAAGGAGTAATCTTACAAGAATGTGTGATCCTGGAGACTCAATAATGTCAGACAAGGGATTTAATGTTTAGGATTTATTCATACCTGCCCAAGTTACTGTCAATATCCCTGAATTTTTCAAAAAGAAAAACAGGATGTCTGCTCAATCAGTTGTAAGTGATAGAAAAATCGCAAGCAAACGAGTTCACGTGGAAAGAATTATTGGACTTGCAAAAACATTCAAAATATTGACTACTCCGTTGAACAACACTGACTCAGAATTAGCCGATGCAATAATAACTGTGTTTTTTATTGTGTTATTTCAAACAATGTATTGTACCATTGGATGCGTAATTTATAACATGATGATTGAATAAATAGTTTAAGTGAAATTGTACATTCTTGTATTCCTATAGAAGTATTTGGATAAAATGGCTTTTCGGAAATGGTTTCTATAAAAGCATACTAGTTTCTGCACCATTGAATCAACGAATTCCGTTTCATAGCAAATATCAAAAACTTTCATGTCTACAAATGTATATACAATAAACTTACAATACTTTCGTCTCGAACAGTACAATTGACCTTGGATTTGGTAATAATATTGATGAGTTTTCTTCAGTTCAAGTTCATTATTATCATTCATAACAAGATATGGCACAGTAATGGGATTTATTTCAGTTACGTGCAGAAAAAGGACATTTAATCTCCACAAGAGTTTCATCGTCAATTACCGCATCTGGGCTGGCTGCTAACATGGGGTTTTGACTCGAAATGAAGAGCCCACAAATGGCAGTTTTTATCTGTCGAACATTCAAAATTCTTGAGCGCTATTTTTTTGAACTTTTTTCCGTGGTTTATGGCCTGACTTCTAATGTCGCTTCTTGAGATTAAAGTTTTGAGTAGCGAGTCAATGTCTCTCTGCTCGGTCATTCGACAGATTGTTCCAAAGTTTGAAGCAGTTATTCGTTTCTTGCGTTCATTTAGCCACAATTTTGATTCGCCCTGCGCCCGATGTTGACTTCTGTTTCCCTAACTTCCAAATCAGAGATAGCAGAAACCTAAAACAGAAAATATTATCTCATTTTATAGTTGAAATAAAAAACCAACAAAGGTTATCGAAAGGCAGTGAGTCTTTAACATCAACGTACCTTAAGCTTAATTAAAAAGTCTTCTTCCATCATTGGTTTCATGTAGTCATGGTCAATAGTAAGTGATTCTATATCCGCTGGTGGGAATAACTGCGAAATGGGCATCCTTTTTCTACCCTTAATTTGAGATAGATAAAAAAAAAAAATGTTAATACCCATAATCGATACTGACTTCGAAAAATGCTAAATAAAAAATAGTTTTCTTACTTGGTGATTAATTATGGCATTTCTCCAAGTGTCTTCTTTTCCAGGCACATTTCTCTTCTTTAGCGGACGCGGATCATAAATTAGAGACTTAGATTTTCCTCTCACTTCGCCGAACTGTTTGCATTTTATTGGACTACCTTTATGGGGCTTGGCTTGATGGAATTTTTGGAGAACCTGAAATAAGAATGTATCCTCATTAAATAGAACCGAATAATTGAACAAAGCAGATGAATTTTTCTCGACTCACCTGAGTACAAGTTATTTCTGTTAGTACATCCCAGGTTTTCTTGAAATGAGCTAGTCCGTAAAGGATACAAATTACGTGTTTGCAGTGTGCTGTTGGTCCCTGGCCCACTGCGCATTCACACTGACACTTGACAACCACCCCATCACGATTTAGACTTATTTCAACACCATAAGATGTTGCTTTTCGCATTTCTGCCCAAACATTCCCCTTTATAAATGTCAGATCATTCTTGGCGGTCGATCTTATATATCGGACGTATCTAGAAATATACAATTGTCACATAGGAAAGTGCAATACGATGAACATTATGAAAATAGAGACAGCCTTAGGCCTAATCACCTTTCTTTATACAAATCTTCAATCTTCTTTTCAATTTTCTTATCGGAACAGCTCAAATATTCCGTTATTCTGTCGGCGGTACACGGCGGAAAAGCTTCTCTAATTCCACCATGAATATCCTTGAAGAGGGAAGGATCCGGCAACTGCATGCAATATTCCGGCTCTGGTTCCAGTAACTTTTTCCCGATTGTATCGAAAAATACTAACCTACAGAAAAAAAATTAAAAATAGTTTAAAAGCAATCACCATTATTTGTAGAAGTGGCCTTTTAAGGTCCCATTCATAGTAGTGTCAGGTTTGAATAAACTTCATTGTTCATTGTTGGCATTGTCATTTTACGAATAGGCCGTACTATCACATCACCATCAATAAATCTAAGAAATTTCTGCCGCAAAAATTACAATAACATTAAAAAATTTCGCATATGAACAGCTCAAATAGTGTAATTATTACATGTAATTCGTATTTGTTTGTAAAGTCGTAAAAGTTTAAGTAGGCCGCGAATGCGAACCCGGAATTAAAAAAAAATTGTGTGTTTCAGTTTCATTCAGACTTACCGATCTACAAGCGATTTTTTCTTTCCCGATACTTTTATTCCCCTTTCACGTAGCTTAGCTTTTAGTTCAACGAGTGTCATTGAACTAAATTTCTCATATTGCTCTGAATCCATGTTTATTTTGATGATAAGTGACGATTAAAAAGATAGTAAATCAGCAAGTTTTCTTTATCAACGGGAAGACCGGATGTCGTACTGTACTGTGGCGCCGCGAGTGGTATTAGTTCCGCCGGAACCTCATTGGATTTTCTCAGTACCTTTTTAGAATTGGCGATTCTATCTCCCCATCAATCTCCTCACTCCGTGTAACATGAGATCCGTGAAGCCATCTGTAGATCAGTGTGCTTCTATCTTGTAGATCGGTTACACGCACTTTCATGTTACTGCGCTATTTTGTGTATACTTACCCATATCACAGTGTGCTTACCCATATCACAGTGTGCTTTTACTCATATTTTATTTAATCGGATTTATTTTTAAAAACTTTGACTCTTGGATTAAAACCAAACGTTGACGATTGGATATTATTGTGTATATCGCTTGGATTACTTTTATTTTTCGTTGGATATAATTGTTATTCTGAACTTTGTTCCCACCATTATCATGAATACGGCTGGTGATGAAAGATCTGGTGACGAGTTAACTCTTGACCAGTCGACAACGGTGGATGAGGTAGGACCTGGGTCCTCCTCCAGTCTTAATAATGACCTGAAAGGCTTCATAGCGGAAGCGATTAAACAGGCGCTAGATGCGCAAAAACCACCGAAAGGTGATTCTAGGGTAAATCCCAACAAAAGGCGAAAGCCAAACTCAGGGGTAAAACCCCACCACGACATGTCAGAGGAGGAGAAAGAACCTCAAAGTGACGAGGACGATGTGGATGTGAGGGACCTGGTGGCTAAATTACACCAAGCTCCCACAGACAAACAAACACTTCTCGATAGTATCGATGATCAAGGATCTGACGACGAGGCCTATGGGCCGTCATTTGAACCTAAAGTGGCCAAGGTCGCGAATCGGAGATTCGGCAAGAGTATGCCCAAGGAAACAGTTAAAAATTAAGAATACTTAAGACCCGAAAACTGTAGCAACATGATAGTGCCAAGGGTCAATGCCGAAATCTGGCAATTATTAGATAAGTACAAGAGGGGCTCGGACCTCGCGGTATCAGCAAACCAGGCCGCTCTTATTAAAGCAGGCTCGGCAGTAGCTCAAGCTACTGACCCACTGACCAGTTGATTAATGGGAAACATGTCGCATCCGTTATACCTATACCTATGCTGACCGACTGTCTGGGATTGATAGGACATAGCGTTCATGAATTATCCCTGAGAAGGAGAGAATTAATTAGGCCAGTGTTGAAAAGACAATTCGCCTCTAGACTCTGTGACGAGAACGTCGAAGTCACGAAGTGGCTTTTTGGGGATGATCTGGCAAAACTGTTGAAAGACGTCAGACAGTCGGATGATATTAGTAAGGAAGCCAGCTATACCTCCCCAGCAGAACCAACAAAAACTGTTGACTCAAAAAACTGGCGAGGTCGGGGCCCCAGTACAACGGTCAGTACAACACACTATCGCGGCAGCGGATACCAACAACAACGCTATCCGTATCAGAAAGGAAAACGGGGAAAATCCCAGCATTATCAGCAGAAAATGTCAAAGAAGCCCAAAGTGGACGACCAGCAGGTATAAAACCCTTGGTAAGTGAAATATCAGATTCTTATGACTCGTTACGAACACCTTGCAAATGGCAGTAAAGAACGTTCAGGCATTTAAAGCAGGTGGCGTTACAAAGTGCCTAGAAAATTGGCGGAATATCACTTCAGACCCCTTTATTCTAGAAATCATCAAAAACGGCTATAAACTTGAATTAACAGCCCTACCCATGCGTAGAGCCCCTAAGGGGATTAAATGTAATAATAAAGAAGAAACCGTCATAGATTCGGAAGTTGCTAAACTGCAGACTAAAGGTGTCTTAGAGATTTGCTGCCATGAGCAAGGCGAGTTCTTGTCAAACATATTTGTACGACCGAAGCCAGATGGGCAATTCCGTATGATTCTTAACCTCTCTAAACTTAACGACTATATTGAATACCATCATTTTAAAATGGAGGGGCTTGAAACCATCATTCAAATGATGCGGCCAGGGTGCTACATGGCATCGCTGGATATTAAAGATGCATACTACTCGATCCCTATAGCCCAAGGGCACAAGAAACTCCTGAAATTTGTATGGGACAACCAACCCTACCAGTTTACTTGCTTTGCTAATGGCATTTCCTCAGCACCGCGCATATTTACAAAACTCATGAAACCTATGATTGCAGTGTTGAGGAAGGATGGAGTACTTATCGTCATTTACATCGACGACTTATACATTCAGGGAAAAACCCTTACTGAATGTAGAGCCAATGTACAGAAAACGGTAGACTTACTGAATAAATTGGGATTTGTTGTCCACCCAGTCAAATCTTGCTTGGAACCTAATACCTCAATTGAGACACTGGGTTTTGCTTAATTCTATCTCTATGTCAGTAAAGCTCACACAGAAGAAAGGGGAAAAAATCAGGCAAATGTGTGCATAAGCTATCCAAAAAAACAGAGCAAACTATTAGATCAGTGGCGGAGGTAATTGGTTCTCTTGTGTCGGCACTCCCTGGGTAGAATATGGGAAACTACATTATAGAACCCTTGATAGGGAGAAAACGCGAGCACTAAATCAAAATCGCGGCAACTTCGAAGCCCGAATGCAGTTGTCAGACCACGCTAAAATAGAACTGAAGTGGTGGGTTGACAATGTGTTGGTTTCTAGTAAACAAATCTCTCATGGGGACCCTCAGTTTACGATCTATACTGACGCTTCAACAGCTGGTTATGGTTACACCATGCACGGAAACGAGGAAATGTCTGGGGGAGGCAAATGGACTGTTGCTGAGGCTAAATGCCACATTAATTATCTTGAAATGTTAGCAGCGTTCTTTGGTTTGAAAGCCTTGTGTGGGAAAGTTAGTAATTCTCACGTCAGAGTGATGACTGATAATCAAACATGTGTTAGTTACATCCGGTCCATGGGTGGCTGCCATGCTGGAAACTGTGACTAAATAGCCCGCGAAATATGGCATTGGGCTATAGACAGAAATATTTGGCTAAGTGTGGCTCACGTGCCGGGTGTAGATAATACTATAGCTGATAGGCATAGTCGGGAATTCCAAAACGAAACTGAATGGATGTTAAACAAAGAGCTTTTTAAGAAGATCACTGATTATTTCAAGAATTCATGTATCCCAGATGTTGATCTATTTGCCTCTAGACTTAACTGTCAGATCCCCAGATACATTTCATGGCACCCCGATCCGGGGGCTTGTGCAATTGATGCACTCACAGTCTCGTGAACTGATTGTATATTCTATGCATTCCCTCCTTTCAGTCTCATCGGCAGATGTGTGCAAAAAATCTGCCAGGCTCAAGCTCAGGGAATTCTCATCGTACCGAATTGGCCAACTCAGAGCTGGTATGCGAGCGTGATGGAAATCGTGAAGGGCCGGCCATACGTGATCCAACCGGGCAGGAATGTATTACTACAACCGGGAAACCCGCAGTGCCTTCATCCTCTACACAACAAACTAACATTGATGGCATGCCTGGAGTGCGGGTAGCTTTGGAGAAGATTGGAATTGTTGGAAGACCAGTGGACATTATTATGAACTCGTGATCGATTTTACAAATTACATAGCAATCGAGCAGCAAGGTTTAAAAGGACTTAAACATTTATACTTCGGGCGGGTAAGCACGAGATAAAGATTTAATTAACAACAAATATAACAGTCATAGAAATAAAAAAACTTATTCCAATGAGGTTCGCCATTTAGACGCTCATGGATAGATGGCGCGCGAGTCGGGAGAGGTGCTCATTACTCTAAACAATGGCGGCCAGATATGAAAATAAAAATGTAAATGAACTTAAAGTTAAGTTGCAGAAGAGGGGAACAAAGACAACTGGTCGTAAATCTGATTTGATTGAAAGGTAAGATAAGTACCCTACCGCTCAAGTGTCATACTATCCTAGAAATAATCCATTTTCACTGCTAATTCGATAAAAACACAAACTTAAACGATATACGTAGCATGTTAGTTTTCATTTCCTAGAATCCCTACGGATCTCGCCATCTCTTTTCCTGGAACAGGGAGCATGAGTTATGTAAAACTGGTGGCAGCACCTCCCGGTCATATTTACTTAAGCATTATCTGGTTGTTTTCAGGCTGGAAGCTTATGATTGCAATGAAAACTTTCAAAACGAAGCAATCATCATACCCAGAGAACTTCTACCGAATTGGCCAGAAGATGTTACAGGCTTTAAGCAGCTGTCGAGAGACCATAGAAACATCCTGCCTAAAATTACTGATGATCAGATTCGTGGATATTTCAAGTTTAGACTGGCCACTGACAGGGAGATGACAGGTGACAATAAAGCCATGGAGAAGGCCAGATTAATGCTAGAATCAAATAGAGTTGAAGCCTGCAGTTACATTTCCCTGGATGTTGGCATATTTTTCACTGCTATTGTCAGGGCAGCTATGAAAAAAAGGTAGGTTCCTTTGAATACTATAGGTATTATGTATTATTATATTAATGAATTCTGATAACAGTATTGTATTGATCAAAGCCTATATTTTTATTTCAAATGAAATTATAATTTCCTCTTATAATATTATGATCATTAGAATTAAATTGTCTATCCGTAGAGAAAAGAATGAATTTAATTATCTATTTCTGTAGCAGAAACAGTTTATCTTTGTACGGCGAATACTCATAATTTCGAAATTAATTTCAGGTTTCATACTCTGTGAAAGTAAAAGTCAAACCAAACGGTGAAGTCTTGAATAGTGACTGCGAGTGTCCGGCTGGAAGGGGACCTCATGGAACCTGCAAGCATGTAGCCACAGTGCTTTTAGTCGTAGTAAATCTAACCGAGAGTGGTGACTTATTTGTCGGCAGAAGTTGCACAGAGACTTTGAAGTCATTCCACAAGCCTTCAAAGTCTTATGATGGTAAGAATATTTTCAATTAATCTATTTTAGACAAACTATATTTAAAAAAAAATTTGAGATTGAGTATTACTCCCTACATGTTTCAGGCTCTCCTATTAATCAGAAAATTTACCATCAAATAAGAAACGAAATTTCGACGATCCACGTCTAGCATTTCTGAGAAACAATCCAGCTTATCAAGATCATGTAAGAAACATAACGCTCAACTACTTAGGAAAGACAGGCAAAGATATTCCAATGCGATACATGTACCCGCCTGCTGACTTGAAATCTGCTGTACATGACCACACATATTTAGGAAGACCATTGACGGAATACTGGGTACTTCAGTCTCTAAAGGACTTGAGATTAGAAATGGAGAGGGAAAACCCTTGTGGTGAGATTTAACAAATCTTTTCAGGTCGACAAACCTACATGTACTTATAATTTTTTTGTTTTCATTACTTTTTCAATTTCATAACCTTGTCGCTTGTATATTCTGCACCTTTTTTCTGTGCCGTGTGTCATTAGATCATTATTTTTATTTACAGACAAGAGCCCCAAGGGGCACTATGGCCAGCCTGTCAGCTTTACAGACAAGAGGACCTCAAAGTCCTGGGGTTCCAAGAAGTTGAATTTGAATTGTTTATATCTGACGTCATCGATAAAATTAGGCGCGCAGCTGAGCTTCCCTGCC
This sequence comes from Tubulanus polymorphus, assembly GCF_964204645.1. Taxonomy (NCBI): domain Eukaryota; kingdom Metazoa; phylum Nemertea; class Palaeonemertea; order Tubulaniformes; family Tubulanidae; genus Tubulanus; species Tubulanus polymorphus. The sequence continues at coordinate 16,808,936 of NC_134030.1, read as the reverse complement.
AATCAACATAATTGGTTAACACTAAAGATACGCTTACTTGAAAAACTATGTAGTGTATCAATCTAGAATTTTCGGCACAATATCTGATGCTAAATACCTTACTTTAAAGGTTTATTTGGTGTAAATCGGATCACAAACATTTCTAATATTTTGTTCTTAACTTTTGAAGTGGAAGCCGGTGTCGGCATAAACGTGTGTATGGCTGTACGTACGGGTACTGGCGCTTTAACAGGCTCAGCATTGAGGGTGTATTTATGCGCGAGTAGATGTAATGATTTGTTTTAACCAACCGCTAAATCGGCGTTCATTACGCATGATTTTAGAAAATGATATTATTCAGAGTATTTGATGATATCTATCAAGATAATTATAATATTCTTAAGACAAGTGAATTACGTATGTGGACCTATTTCATTGAGGCGTATCACTCAATCTGAAAAAAAAATCTTCCGATCCTGTCACGTGACTTCATGACTGCAACTTGACGATAGCTTACGTTCTAGTTCATCGAACCAAAAATGGCAGATGATGCATTCTGTGGGTTAAATTTGTCCAAATACACTCCCAGCCCATAGACTTAGTCAATCTCAGGCTAATATCGCGTTTTCATAAGTAGCACAGACAGCGCCTGGAGCTGGTAGGAACAAATACCTCAGATGAATCTTTTTCTTGGTCTTATTGATTTGAATGCGGAATAGAATTGAATTTCCTAAAATTTGCTCAATAAAACAAAATTGAATTGCAAATCAAGTAGCACAGACAGCGCCTGGAGCTGGTAGGAACAAATACCTCAGATGAATCTTTTTCTTGGTCTTATTGATTTGAATGCGGAATAGAATTGAATTTCCTAAAATTTGCTCAATAAAACAAAATTGAATTGGATTTGCAATTTGACCTTGTTCAATGAAGTAAAATTGAATTGGATTTGATATTTTTTGCAGAATAAAATTGAATTAAATTTGTAGTTTGAGCACATGGCTAATTAGCATATGTTATGATTATTTTCAATGCTTTCATGTTCTTTATAGGGAAAACAACAGCTATGACAGCAGGACAGTCAATTTGTGGCGCAATACACATTTTGTTGAATGCCACCTCAACCGGATACATTTTACAAAAGGCAGCTAACACTACCATGCCGAAAGGATATGACGATTGTTCATCCTCAAAAATTCCAAGAAAATGTATCGGTGGCATTTTTCGACAGAAAGAATGCAGGGACAAAATCATCCGAGGAACAATCCATGCAGGCAGGCGTACTCATAACCACGAATCTCGAGACAGCACAGAGTGCAAGATATGAATTTTGTTGTACATATATGATATGTTTATTGGTTATTACATGTATAGTTTAAATAATTCCATGAAATACTTATTTCATTGCAGACTACCGGATAGAACCATTTACATTCCTTTTTTTCGATGTGAAAAAATTGTGTCTGACCCAATTGCCTCCAGGCCCTCACTATAAGACCGGACCAGGCAATGGATTTGATGATTGCCCGGTGCGATGTCCTGATTAGTGATCGGGCACAAAATATCATCCAAAAATTTAACAAAGCCCACGCGTGAAGTACTTGGATTACGGACAAGAGCATGCTATAATTACGTGACCTTGTTATTTATAACAAAAATGGTAAGATTTTCTTCATTTACACCAGCATTATATTATTAGTTGAAATTTCTACCATTATCATATCTTATTTTAGCTATGTAAACATCTACCGATAGAATTTCAAGAAGTGATAAGTTTCCTTACAGATTTCTGGAAGGAAAAACTGGCACATGTATACGCTGGAAGTGAGTCAACGATTCAACTGCTTGAGCATAGGCTAATACAGGGTGTCCCATTAATTACTATACATAAAGAACTGCCTGTATCCTTGACATTTCTTAATGAAATGTTTCGATTTTCCACCAAATGATAGAAGGTAAGGGTACTTTTGGATTATTACCATGGTTGCTATGGTAATTTGCTTAGTGATTTCGTTGCAACTGATTAGATTGTTTTAGTGATTTTTGGCATTTCTGAATTAGAATAAAACACTACTAAACGATGTCTATGTCTCTGGAAGAAAAAACTTACATAGTATTCTAGTGGAATGAAAATAAATCTGTCTCAAAGTTGTTAAGAAGATTTAAGTCAAGTTTAACACTAACACAGCTCCGACCAGAAAAGCAGTGTATGACCTGATAAAGAAATTCGAAGAGAATCGATCAGTTGAAGACCAAAGAAAGAAGAATGGGAAACCTAAACACTCTACCTCAGGCGAATCTATTGAGAAAGTTACAGTTGCAGTGGACGATGACCCCTATGAATCTGTTAGAAGAATTTCATCAGAAACAGGAATAAGCAGATCATCAATCCACAGAATTATGGTCAATGAACTGGTTCTCTATCCATACAAAATTCAAATCAGTCAGCGAGTGAGAGATAAGGACAAGGTGTTAAGACGTCAGTTTGCGCGATGGATGTCACAAGAACTGCAGGCATCACCGGAATTGCTTCAGAAGATTTGGTTTAGTGATGAAGGCAAAAACCGTAAAGTTTCCCAAGTCTCCGTTTCTACCAAACGCATACGCATTAGTCAGTGCTGGAATTGCTCTAAGTCGAGAAATCGGCACATTGCGCATGCGGCACTACATGTGAGCTACATGTAACCTTTAATGACTAATAGTCGCTGTAGTTTCCATTAGGTTCGAATCCCGTAAAAATATTGATCTTATTTACGCTGGTTCATCTTCATCAAGCGGCGCTATCAGATTCGAAACCCGAAAATTACTGATCGTATTTCAAGCATTACGACATGAACTTTGATGATTAAAGTGTCACTGGGTTATTGTTTGCCGAGTAAAAAAGTGATAGCATCCCGAATATGAAATAATGAACTTTGATAGCCCCAGGATTTACTTTTAAGTGCTATTAGGTTCGAATCCCGAATGTGTAGCAGAAAAATACATTCATCCTTTATAATATACCGATATATATCTTAGATTTTTAGCTTATGGCAAGACCACTTGAACACCTGTCATTCCCAAAAATACAAATGATCCTCTAAGAGGATCATGAAGAGTCTTAAGTGACCAAACAAACTGCGCCTTCCCGCTGCGCAAAAGTTCACGCAGGTTCATTCCGTTATAGTTCTATGTTTCAGCGTTCTGACATGACCCAGTTTAGGAAAAAATACACATGTAGCGACGCATGCGCACGCGACCAATTTCTGGACTTAGAGGATTTCCCCAACACTTCCTAATGCGCATGCGTTATAAACAGAGACTTGGGGAACTTTATGGTTTTTGCGTGATGAAGCCCATTTCTATCTCACTGGTCAAGTCAACAGTCAGAACTACAGATATTGGGGTTCTGCGAATCCCCATTTGATTGCTGAGAAGCCGCCTCACGTCACCAAGTGTACTGTCTGGTGTGCTCTTGGGTCATCCAACATTATCGGGCCATACTTTTTTGAGGAAGAAGGCAGCGTAGTCACTGTGAATGGAGGCGATTGACACCAAAGTCTGAGACAAAATGTGATAAGTCTGAAATGTAAACAAGATTGATTGTAAATGGAAATAAGTTTTGCTATGGAATCATTCATTTATTACGTAAGCAAAAAATTTGAAGTTTTCAAACCCCCCTTCCCCTCTGTACGCAAAATCAGCCATTTTCATATACATTGAGCATTACAGTACGCAATTGCAATTATTACACTAGTCTCTTAAACATGTCATAAACCTATTCAATGATTATCTATATGTTAGTGTTCATAAAACCAGTGACTGTAACTATATTCTCTAGTAAACAATGTTGCTACTAATGTTGTAGTGTGGTATTTTTGATGACCACCTTTCAGAAGATTGTTGCAGATCTTTCTAAACAGATGCTAGGGTAAATAAATAACACCGTTATTAGTACTCGAAATCCCCTCAGGTGAGAGAGCAGTGAAAACTGGTAAATACCCTAGTAAATAACTTGTTTCATTTATCCAGATAAAAGTTAATTTTTTTTTCTTTAATTTACAGCCCTTACCGATGGGTCCATTAGAAGAACAAGGGGCTTATGTCCGAAAGGATTTATAGCCGCAAACTTTCCCTCAATAGGGAGCATCATTTTCATCAATGTGTGATTACATTGCGCTCCATCCATAAACAGGTACGTCACCTGAAAAGTAACATTACAGGTTTTCAATGTTTTCATACATTTACCGGGTGATATTTTAGGATGTATTATAATCTACCTCGAAACCAGTCATCTTGGGGGAGTGGCCTAAATCATCTTCCTGTGGTTTGGCTCGGGTTAGGTCATTCTACCTCTTGACGTAAAATAAACTGGTCATATTTTATATATTTGTTTATCATCAATTTTAGGTAAGTCAGTCTTTGCATGTTTCAACTATGTATTTTGTATATTGTATTTAACTAAAACATCATAATATAGGCCTAGATAAACTTTACTGTATTTGACTCATTTAGATTCACTATATCATAATCATTCATCCTTCATGTTAATCATCTATAGTTCTATCATATTCAAAAAATTATGTACACCTATCATATCTATTACATTGTAAAATGCATTCTACCTCTGGACGTAAAATAAACTGGTCATATTTTATATTTTTGTTTATCATCAATTTTAGTGAATCTTGACGAACTACAAGCGGCCTACGAGAGGCCGGCTTGCGACGGCAACCCGACGCCTACCGACGGTAGGCAGACAGTTGCTTTCGATCGCAATCGACATACGCTCATCTGCGACGCGACAAAACGGAGCGCAGGGGTTCAAGCCAATGAGAGATCGCATATACATAGTACAAATTATGACCGCTAGTTAGCGCCATTCGTAATTAGTCATAAACTTTCAAATTCAAGTAGTTCAAAATATAAACCAAACCTTCAGCACGGCAGATGACTGGACCGAAGATCTAGAAACGAAATTGGCAGAATTATGATGTAAGAGGCCATCTTTATATGATGTTGCTAGCACATCGTATTAAAAACAGAATCAGAAAGATAAAGATCTTAAAGAAATAGCTTTTCTAATAGAAACATATTTCCCAATAATTCAAATCTATTCTCAAAATGCTTATCACGTGACCATCTGAGCCATTGCAGTTGCCAGTAATCGTAACCGACATAAGCAGGAAAGCAACTGGGAGGAAATCCTATCCCGAAATCCTATCAGTTGCTACGAATCGGAGCACAGTCAACATAAGCAGGGCTGCGATCGCGGTTGCTCTCAGTTGCGTGGGTTGTTGACATAAGCCAGCCTTAAAGTACAGGCAAAAGATTGGTACCTGCATATATGATATCCTGGCTTGCCAGGGTTTTATTGCCTGCTGATGAAGATCATGCCCACACTAACTGTGGCTGCAGATCATTCATCAGTCTATTACACTATCCAATATTTCTTAGGGAGACAAATTGCCGCTGAGTGGCTACCAGTCTATATACTTAGTCAATCGAATGCATCCTGCCACTAAAGTTTATGGCAAACTCTGGCTTCTGATTTCCAATTGCTAAGGGCTTATTCATTTATTACGTACGCAATAGGGGAGGGGGAGACGTAAGGGATCATTCATTTATTACGTACGCATAAAATTTGAATTTTTTTACCCCCCCTCCCCCTCTGTACGCAAAATCGGCCATTTTTTCATATACATTAAGCATTACAGTACGCAATTGCACTGACCCCTTCCCCCTCCCCTAATGCGTACGTAATAAATGAATGACCCCTAAGTGCAAATTTGCATGTCACTGTAATGCTTAATGCATATGAAAAAATAGCCGATTTTGCATACATGGGGGAGGGCCTGGGGTTGAAAAATTCATATTTTATGCGTACGTAATAAATGAATGATCCCCAACTAATCAAGCTAGTGCTGCGGCACTTTATATGATCTTATGAGAGGGACAATTTATCAAACTATCAAATTGGCTCGATACAAACAATGTATCTAATTGGCTAGATATATAGACTGGTGGTAGTCAAGTTCCAACTTTTCTGCCCAAGAAATCAGTGCCATGTAAAAGATTCATGCAGGAACTGGGGCCTCGGTTAATGTTGGCATGAATGAGCTTTGGCGGGAGGAAATCAAACCCTGGCAAGTGAGGGTTTTTAGGTCATTATTGAGAAAGGATACTAATTTTTTAAAGCCCACTTAGGGCTAGGGGGTCATTCATTTATTACGTACACATTAGGGGAAGGGGGGTCAGTGCAATTGTGTACTGTGATGCTTAATGTATATGAATAAATGGCCGATTTTACGTAGAGGGGGAGGGGGGTTGAAAAATTCTAATTTTAGCCATACGTAATAAATGAATGATCCCTAACGGTGGTATGAACTTACTTCCATTTCCACTGTCTTTTGTCTTGGTACGATAAACTGTCATTTTGGACACGTAAGAACAGTTTCAGTTCTTCATTGTCAGGAACTTTTTCCAAAAAGTCGTCCAGCAACTTGATCAGGTCATTGCTATCTTTTTCACTTAATTCCAGTAGGCCTAAGTCTTTTTTAAAGCATTTTGAGTGAGCATGTAGTATTTACAATATTTACATGTTGAACAATTTGTATTGACGTCCGAATGAATTATGCGACAATTCATTGATCTTAATCGGGTTTTATCAATCATGCTTTTATAAGAAGTGTCGGTCGATGTACATTTTTCGCAAGAAGGTAGAAATCCATTACAAATTTTCAAAAGTTTGATTTGATATAAAATCAAATGTAACGAATTTTCAGTGTCGACCTGATCATTAATTTTGAACTCTATTAGATTGATAGTCCGATGCAATACCGTCGAAGTTACTTTGAAATCCGACTGAATGTTGATTTCTTTGCAGACTTTGGCTGCATTCGTTGAATTTCCACAACAAAAAGTTCCGATTTTCATATTGGTGACCTTTTTCTCGAAGAGAAAATATCCATCAGGGAGCTCCACTGATTGCATTCGAATATCACGTTTCTAATTTTTTAACCTTTCCAAGTGGGCATGGTGTCCCTGGACCCCTAGTTTGCATAGTGATAAATGAATGATCCCCCACTGATCAAGCTAGTGCAGCGGAACTTTATATGATCTTTTGTGTGCCTAATAAATGAATGAACCAAAATCATACGCCTACTTGGTTCAACAGTTGTGAGATTGAACGAATTGACTGAATTGATTGAATGGATATTCATATTTTCAAACAACAGTGGAATCAGAGTTAGTCGTGTATGATTTGAACATGCAATTGTTTAAAAGTATTCGTGCAGGAAAGAAAACCAGCTGAGATAAAGCCTGTTATGACAATACGTCCTCACTAGCCAGGGTTAGATTGCCTGCTGATGAAGATCATGCGAACACAAACATGGCAAACACTGGCTTCCGATTTCCAATTGCTAGTTATCCAACTGATCAAACTAATTGGAAATTGGCTCGATGCCTGGTGGCTGCAAAGCGGTAAGCCGTATAATAGATTAATGAATGAACTGCGGCGTGTTGGCATGAGCTTTAACAGCAGCAGGTGATCAAATCCTGGAAAGTGAGGATGTGACATTGTGCTTATTGTCACTGGCTTTATTGAATTTATAATTAATTATTATTTTAGCTCTGATGCATATGAAAATTTCACCATTCCAGGTGCATGGTTAACAAATTTATAGAGTAATCTTTTTCAAATCTTGAATCTTTCCCAACTTATTTCGATTTAAGTTTAGCCCTCAATTTGTAAAAGCTGAGACCGAGGCATAGGTCTATGATTTAATCAGGGGCGTAGCCACCTAAAATTCAATGGTGCGACAATCCGGAGTGCGAAGGTGCGCACATCCAAATAACCGCCGAAGGCGCGATACCTCGAAGGGGGGTTTGGTCCGGAAAAAAACATTCATGTTTGTACAAGAGCCTGTCAAAATCATGAACTGGAAAAATAGATGGGCAAACCTGATCGAGTACCCCTTGATACAAGTGGTAGTAGATGAATAGTTAACTTATGTTAGCTTATTGATCAATACTCTCAATCTCCCGATTTTCTCGGTTTCCATCTCTCGGCACTTGACCAGAATTTTTTGGTCAAATCCTTTATTATGGTCCATTTTTCATGAATAAAAAACACCTACAGAATCAGTGAAATATAACCCAAAGAATACTGTTTTAAGTCGCTCTAAAGTAATATGAACAAGGGGTCCAGGGACACCTTGCCCACTTGGGAAGTGGTTTCAAATGCTCAACAATCTAACAATTTCAATATTCGATGCCCCCTGGTGACCATTTACAAAAACCAATGACCTTGAAACCCACCACAATCATAGAACGTGTCAGCAGCTACGATTTTGTAATTGATTGTGATAACAAAATATGCCTCGTTACCAATTCAATGTGAAAATACTAAGTTATTCTACTATTCAACGCCCCCTGGTGTCCATATGCAAATCCCAATGACCTTAAAACTCACCACAATCGTAGTACATGTCATGAAATACAACTTTGCAATTGATCATGGTAACAAAATATGCCTAGGTACCAATCTAATAAGGAAATACCAAGTTATTCTACTATTCAACGCCCCCTGGTGACCATATAGAATCACTAATGTCCTTAAAACTCACCAAAATCATGGAAGATGTCATGAGCTAAAACTTTGCAATTGATTGTGGTAACAAAATATGCATACAGGTACAAATGTGTCTATAGAAATACTAAGTTATTGTATTATCCAACGCCCCCTGGTGGCCACATACAAAAACCAATGACCTTGAAACTCATCAATATCATAGAACAAGTTATGGGCTATAACTTTCCAATTGAATATAGAAACACAATATGCTTAGGTATCAATTTAATGTGGAAAATTTTTCCCACCTACGAATGAGTACTGATGACACCAAGATGGCCGCTAAATGCGTCATAATTGGCTGATCAAAAATACCTGTCTCAGGTATAAAGCATCCCTTTCCAAAGAATACCCATCACAAATTGCAATGAGAAATGGCAAACCAGTAGGAAGCTACAGGACCTAGAATTCTGGCCAAAATTGACATTTTTGGGCACTAAAAAGGTCATAGGACGGCCATCTTGTGTCAGATCGACCCAATTTTTCTTATGCAGATGGGCCCTTGGTAGATTCAAATATATACGAAAGATCAAGGTAATTGATCAAAGCGTCTTCAAAATTTCCCTCAAAAACTTCGAAAATGTGTAAAAAGTGCTGATTTTGGCGAACAACAATGGCTGCCAGTCGGCCATCTTGATTCTGACAGGGCCAGTTTTTGGGCTGAAGATGTGTCTAGGGTAGATACATGTAGGCTATAAACCAAATATCAAGACAAAACCTTGAAGCATCTTCAAAACTTCCCAAAATAACTGGATTCCGTCTACGAACGGACGGACAACGGATGAGTGAACGCAATAGCCCGCTGGGACTAAAGTCCAAAGTGGGCTAAAAAAATTTTCTCAATTCGGCAACTTTGATACTGACAGATCAGGTGCATGGTCCAGATGTGATACTGTAAACACTATGAATAACACTATGAACAAAACTCGTTGGAGTCACTTTGGACGTGGCCTACACCGAAAATCTCAAGTGCATTACCAACGCTTCCGTATTAGCACCACTGACATCATCAATAGAACTTGACACCCCCCTCATGTAAACACAGAATAACGTTTCTTATGACGTTTTAGCATAATGGGTTTTTCAATTATTGGTGCGATATATGTCGCAGTTGTCGCACCGGTGGCTACGCCCCTGTTAGTCATCAGACAGGTGGATGCGAATCTTACCACTTCACGATTTGTGAATCACTGATGCAATTGATGTTCTCCTTATTGTCCATTTTTAACCGTGGTGATCATTGATGGTAGGCCTACCTGATGATGAATGGATCATGTCAAAAATAAGCTGTTATCATATAGAATTTGGTCATTGAGATTGATGGCCTGCCTTCCTTATAGATTACATTTGGTTCATCCAAACTTGTGTTTTACAATAAGATGAAAATAAAGATATGCGAATTCTTTTGTTAAACCTTTTGATAGAACTTCAATATATATACAGATCAAATGAGGATGCTGAAAGGTTGAGGAGTGGATTTCTCTAAATCAAAGTTCAGGCCTACACATGTTGGCATGTAATGTCATACAGTGCTGAAACTTGGTAAAGTTGATTCATCGTTTTCAAATATTCATAGACTTGCCTCGGACACCGATTACTTGTGGAGTTTGAACTTGTTGGACTCAACCGACCACCTCGTGCGCTGCATCATTCAAAAATCCCGTTACAAATCCAAAGGATTATTCAAAAGTGGCGCATGCGCAATTATAAAAATCAAAATCCCGAAATAAATAAAATACACCGTCAGGTAGCGACTCCTGGCGTTACAATTGTAGTTACGTGTTCTCAAATGTAGGAAAGATCTGAAGCATCGACGATGAAAACTATAATACGGAAAATATTTGAGAATAACTTTCATTCAAATGCAATTTCTTATCTATGAATTATATAATTGATCATATGTTATTCTTCATAAGTTATTAATTTCATATGAATCATAATCTGACAATGAATATCGGTCTGTGAATGTGTTAACTTTTCATGTTGAAGTTTTAAACATGATGACGTCATCAGGATGTCACGTGATTGTCCGAACTTTCTGGCTGGAAATTTACGAGGCCTGGCGTTTCATCCCTTGTGATTTTATATAGTAAAGCGTCGCGACCATCTGATACAGATCCTTAACAGCCAATTGTTTATTGGAACTTTTAATAGTAGGGATTTCAGGTTGAAAATTTCTATGTGTCCTATGTGTCGTTCTAATAGCTTAAAATGAAGAAGGGGATAGCATAAGCATACAGCACTTTACAGAATCAAAATTGGTCAAGCGGTTCAAAAGTTATAAGCAATCTAAGGGTGGAAATTTGGGGTATTTTTGTCATTCGATTGCGCAATACACTTTAGTTTCATTTCCAATGAAACTATCAGACAGGAAGTGTCTAGGTTTTGCTGCTTTTTAGCCAGATAAAGGAATTAAATTCAACATTAAAACCAATATAACTCCGAGAATTTTTATCCGTTTAAAACAAAACTTGGTCAGTATGTTGTCTATACAAAGTTTGTTTAGATTCACGTAAGTAATTGCACAAATATGTAAATTAGGCTAATTTGCATACTAATTATCTAATTAATACCCACTACTGTAACCATTAACACACAATACTATAGTTTATTCCTCAAGATAAATGATACTGAAGACACGGAATATCAATTTTGAGATAATATACCGAAGATATCGTGCATCAGGGTGATACCAATTACCATGGTAACCACAAGGTAAGTAGCAAGGCAGCCATCTTGAATCTAATTAACTACATCTTTAATGTATTTTAGTTGATTCGATATGGCCTTATAGACCTTTATTATTTGAAATAACTAATCTTAGTGGATAAGTTCAATGTTTTAAAGCCTTCTGAAATAAAAGATACTAATAATATCATTATATTTCAGATACTCACTTGCCGCAGAAGAATAGGATAAAGCGTTGAAGAGATCTAGGCCTACTACATGGTTTTCCGAAATTAAATCAAATTGAAATGAATGGAAAAGCCTTTGTTTTTCTTAAGAGATCCCTAGGCCCTAACGGATTTACCCATGAAATATCTATATCATGATATCTCAAATTGAGGCTCTAGGAATGGCGGCCATCTTGTTTTGCGTCGATATTTCATCGGAAAGTCAATTTTAAAAAAGTATGTCATGTTTGGTATCTAATTAAAGGTTTGCTTCTAGGCAAGTCATTCGAATGAAAAAGAAAATTGATAATATAATCGTCTAGAATCTATTTGATTAACCATTGGTTGGTGGGTATTTTAGGCCTAGCAGCGGCAGTTATTTAGCGAAAGGGTCAATTGGAATTGAAAAACCATGAACAAATAAATAACAACTGCTTTTCCGAGGGATATCCTAGTATTCAAGATGAGATGATTAACTAGAGGTGAAGCAGATAGGAAAAATAAAATTTCTTTTTAGCAAAAAATGAGCTAAAATTTAGACAAAACTTGGGATTCTTGTGCAAAATACTCAAAGTTTTTAAATTGGGTAGGCCTAACCATTATTCGTCTTATATATTGCCGATTTCGTAATAAAGTATGAGTTTATTGAGTGAAAGTGGTGTTTTACTTGCTAAATTGACATTTAGAGTGGTAAAAATGAACCAGGAAGTGTTTTGATTGATCAGCTGGCAGCCGGTGTGGAGCCGGTAGTGACCCGGATGTAAACAATTTGAAGTGCCTTGCCGACTTTAGGTCAAAATCCGCGAAAGACTACTGAGTAATAATTGAAAACAATACATAAAGTATCTTATTTTATTGTGTAGTAGAGTGCAAGTTGTTAAAGGCCGACTCAAATGGAGGTCCAAAAACCCACCGGTTGGTACTTGAGATTTGCAGTGCAGGCCACATCCCACTAGCAACTAGCAAGCGGTAGTTTGTTTATAGTGTTTACTGGAACACATCTGGCTCACACCAGTATCACACAGTATCACAGTGACACATAAAAAAAAACTTTTTTCGTATACATTTGATATCATTTTGGTCATAGTAATCTTCTTAATTAGAATTCGCTGATTTTGTAGATGTTTTTTATAAGAATTCCTCCAGTAATAATGGAGTTGAACATAAAATCTGTATTTTCAATTTATTCAATTTTGATGAAATTTTCACACATTGTTACTGATGAGATGTTAAGATGATATATAAATTTTCAGTTTGATACAACTTTCAGGTCAAAAGTTTTCTAACCCCCAAAATTACGCACTAAAGAGCTGCAACTGTTTTGTTTATATAGGTTTATGACTACAGGTCACTGTGCTCTCTGTGGTGATGTGAGTAACTCCTCCCAGCTTGTCATTCAAAGATTTGAAAATTTGAAGAATGCACTAAGTAAATTGCTAATTTATGCATGAAGGAGGGCTTAAACTAAATTTTAAACCATAGATATGACTATATTACATGTTTACACATATCCCTGACAAAAAGGAGGGTCCAAATCGGTTAACTGACAGAGATATTACGGAAATTCCAGTTTCAACGGCGGAGCTCTTGACTGCTCCATGGGTTCACAGATACTGCCATGTCTGACAGATGATGAGCCTTTTATACTTAAAGTCGGCCTTTAAAATTATTAATTTTAGCGTATGAGCACTTTGAATTATGTTTACGACTTTTTCCGAGTGATACAGGGCCTACCAAAACTTGCACGCACCGACATGCTCTACATGAAACATGTTCTTAAAATATTCTGAGGTCAAATATCCAGCCAATCAGCAGCCGGTTCGCGGGTTTGACCCAAAAAATTGCATGCGTTTTTCACGTGTTTGAAAAATGCATGAACAAACATGGCCGCCATCTTGTTTCCTAGAAATGAGCCGACTCGCGCTGAACTACGACTTATTGCTCCCTAACTATGCAAGATACACTCATGAAACTTACACCACAACAAATAACCGGTAAATTGAGTATACTGAGCAAGTTTGGCTTTAATCGGATATAGAATACGTTTTTTATGAGCGATTGAAAATTTGAAGCGTGGAAAACGCTAATTATGACACATTTTGATCACGTGACCTGAAATCCCTATTAATAGGCCTAGCGGATAAATAAACAACATTAACACGAGGTATTTCTTTGATATTTTGAATTTATTTGCAGTTCATATTTACTTTAGGGCCATTCTCGCGAGATTATCAACAACCCGGAAGTACAATCCAACCAACCACATAAGAAAACACGATCCAAGCCCATCGCCAAACCCCCGTGAATGTAGGCCCTCTTTCAATCGACGTCCTGATTGCTTACAAGTTACGGTTCATTGATCATTCAAAACGTCGCACTGAGACTAGGAATAGGAACCGATGTCCGCCATATTGGATTTATATTCTGCCAGTATGGAGCGAGACCAAATTTTAATCCGTCTCCATCCGGCTGTTTATCCAGATTTGTATGAAAATAAAGGTCACTAATCATAGAATACAATCTTAACTTACGGTCTAAATGTACACAAATCGTTTGTATTCCTTTTATTAAGATTTATAGTCCGTTAAACACAAGGTAAATTCCACGTCGATCGCGCACATTGTCGGCCATTTTGTTTGTTTACGTTTTTAATCGACGGCAATTCCATTGGTTCAGGCATGTTACGAAAGGGATTCTGGGAAAATATTTTGACATGTCAAGGTTAAAGATGACGCGTCTGCTAATCTAGGCTGATATTTTAACGAATCGTCAAAAATCAATGCAAGAAATAGGTCATCAACGAACGGTGAGTACATTTTGCACTACTATTTTCGGAATTAAGATGAAAAATTGAATGAAATTAATATTTCCTCGCTAAAACTTCACAAAAAATATTGATCTTTGTATTGTTTTTTAGTCATCGAATGAAACAAATTTAAGTTCCAATGTCGCGCATTTTTCCGCGAAGCCAATATTGACAGGCCGGTCGGTGCCGCGCGATCAATATAATAGGCGCGTCAAACGTAAACAATTGCACGTGGATTTTGACATTTCCAGGAATATTCACACAGATATTACTCAAACAAAGAGCCACCAAATTACACATTCTGAATCTCCCAAGCTCACACTTTTATTTCACATACATATAATATTCAAACATATACAAATTTACAGACATTCTTAAATTTATATCATATCACAAGAAAGTGAAATTACGAGGAAATTAGGCATTAATACAAATCATGTTGAGACCAAATTAATCAGGCCTAAGTGTTTCTACGATTAATAAAATTGACTTGAAGACTGGAAACATTATTCTTATACAAGCCCTTCGAACAAACCAAAAAGAAAAATACTATGAGCAGTGCCAAATAAAAAACAAAAACGATGAAAATATTAATAAATGATCTTTTATCTTTTTTTCAGTAATATGGATACCGGCCGTGCTTTGAAAATTCACGACATTATCAAACATTATAAAGATCATGGCAAAATCAACACTACACTACTGTACATTCAGAACACGATTCCATCTGCTAACCAGTGTTCAACCAAGAGTTTAGAATCGTCCATTCGTAGACTAATAAAATCGAACAGTGACAGAGCAAAAAGTTTACATCGCGTCGGAAATCAATTAGAGTATGAAGACTGGTTAGAAAAAGAATTCAAACTTCCACCATCAGCGTCAACCACATCAGGTATAGCCCCATCAGCATCATTCCCATCATCAACCACTGTGTCATCATCAGAAAAAATCTTACCATGTTCAACCCGTCAATCAAGTTTGAATACACAGGAGAAACTAAATGAATCAGTTAAGAAACTCACTATCTATGAAAACGAAAACAAGTCCCTAACATACAGATTACAGTCAACTAAGTCAACCCTAAAAAGAACAGCCGCACGGGAACAATACTATCGTTGTAAATATACAAAGAATGCGAATGAAACAACTGTACCAATCATACAAAACGAAATCCTCGATAATGCTATATCAGAAAATGAAAAACTGAAAGAAGAAAATTTACAGCTCGCGGAAAAAAATCAAGAAACTAGAAGATCAAATCAAAGAATTCAATGAAGACACAGTGAAAACATACGATCTGGAAAGTAACTGCTTTTCATCCAAATTTCGGCAACTGATATACAAACTATTGAAGGAACACGTAGGTATCACCCATATCGGACCAGTCATAACCGCCTGTTTACAATTCATCGATAAAACTCCATCAAAATTACCATCTGAAAAAACAATTCGAAATATGAACATTGAACGACTCGGGCTCTCACAAAAACAGCTAAGCGAAGAATTCTCGACTAAATCTCAAACTACCCTGTACTCGGATGAAACATCAAAATTTGGAGAAAAGTATATCGGATATCACGCAACTGACTCTGATCAACGATACTGGGTTCTTGGTGTCAGAGACCTGGCAACAAAATCAGCCAATGACACATTTTATGCATTCCAAGGAGTCCTCCAAGATATAGACGATCAGAGTACGGCAACCAACAACAACGCTGGAAAACTAGTATTAAGTAACATCAGGAATACTATGTCTGATAGAGCAGCAACAGAATTAAAATGGCATGAACTTCTAGAAAATTACCGGAAGAATATTTTACCTGTCGTGGTCAGTAACTGGGATTCTCTTTCATCGGATGACAGAAAACCGATCGAAACTCTAAACAATTTCTTCTGTGGACTTCACAGCTTTGTTCAAGTTGCTGAAGTCACTCAAACAACAATCATGGAACTGGAAAATACCAAAACACCAGATAAATTAACATGTGGCCCACAAATAATCCAACCAAATGAACCTGGAGTCATCCGTTTAATACGGACAGCAGCGAAAGCTTTTTCTCGTGGCAGAGATGAGAAGTCTGGGGCGTATGGGCAATTCAAGATTTTCGTAGATGATTTCTTAAAAGACAACGGAATGCGGTCAATACCTATAGTACCATTTAGAGGCAACAGATTCAATATTATATTCTTCAATGGAGGTTTTGTGTATTTCCTACACAAAAAGATGACTGAATATCTTCAATCAACTGGCTCAAAAAATCGACTCCAAAGATCTGACCTCGCTGATCTCAAAATCAACGAAAATATCGCAGGCTGCAAAGCCTTAGGATTGATCAGCAAACTAGTAACTGCTCCCCTTTGGAGGGTAATCGAAGACAGACAGATTCATATATTAGAACTTACAAAATACATCACTGAATTAATTCAATTTCTACAAAGGGCAAGTACCAGCACAGCAGAATTCATGACCGGAAAAATGAAACCCTTTGATGATGAAAAACTTAAAATGGACGCCGTTTATGATTACCTTATCCAGCCGTCAACCTACGATACCGAATGTGAGGTTATTCTCTCAGTTTCTTTACCTGCTATCTCGAAACTCCTCAGCAAGCATTATATGCAGTTTTTAGAGGGCGGAATGTACTACAACAACTCCAGTGAGTCTAGACGTCACAAAATCGGTGCAAAAACACAACAAGTTTGCCGAAAGGGTATTTGCTTATACAGATAACTTGCTACGTTGTAAGCCCAATATGAAACACATCAGCATGGAGGCATATATCATGTTTTCACTCAATAATACGACAGAATGGCTGAACAGCAAAACAACACAGGAACAACATGAACTCATAAGATCTGCAACGAAGAACAGCAAGAAAATCAAAATTAAAAACCAGCAAAGACGAGAAGAAATAATTAAACAGCGTAGAGAGAACCAGGAGCGACAAATCAGAGATGAAAAAAGAAAGCAAGAAAAACAACTGAAAGAAAAAGAATTAATTACCAGAGACATCCTCTTCTATGGTTTATGGCAAAGTGTTGAGCAGGTGCAGAATATGATAACTAAGGTGCTGAAAACAAAGGGAGATCGTGAAATGGCACTAAAAGCTCAGATTCGATTTCGTCAACAGGTTCTCAAACAAGAAGTATCCGATGCCACCTTATACTGTTTTTCGGTGAAGACTCACGATAACAAAAGACGAAACCTGTCCATTGAAGAGTTGTCAGCTAATGTGAAGAAACTGATTACCAATGCATATGAAATCGAAATCAATACTCCCTCACCAAATAGCATGATCGGCAAACGCATTCGGCACACAATGTTGGTAAAAGATGAAGACTTACCAAATGACGAAGGCCACGTAGAAGATTATTTGGCAACTATAATTTCATCTGTGCCCGGTTATCCACAGTGGTTCAACATCCTGTATGATAATGACGATGATTTATACGTGGAAAACATTTAAAATGAAATCAAAGAAGGAAATATGCGAATTGAACAATAATTAGTTAACTCATATATATGTACATAAAAACTATTTTTCGTTACGGAATCATTGAATTGGAACTGAACTGTGCATTAAACAATTTACCATGTTAGTATTACTTGTGGATTATCTGGATTATCACTTGGCTGATTTATTAAATGGTAAGTATATCATGATTTTTTTCTTACCTTTACCTCATTATTCGTCAAAACAATGAAACTTGTCATCAAAAGCTGTACGTCCTCACTCTTCTCAAAAACGCGTGAAATTACCTTGTGTTTAGCGGGTTAAGACCTGGGTACTATGGATTTATAGGTTAATAATAATGTAAAAGTATAGGTAGGCAATTGAGACAATTGGTAAGTAAACCTTTGGAGCGAGGGTCAGCATTAGCCATTACTGAAAAAAACGTTTGTGGCAAAAGAATGAATTGATAATTTTTCGACATCAGTTTCGCACCAACAAACAAAAGATCCATAAATCATAATAAATGGCTCTCAATGTTTGTAAGGCCTAATATATGTTAGTTTTTTCATAAATGAAGCTATCCCCCTTCAAAATACCTTTAATATGATATATTACACGGTGTAGTAGACCATATACAGCTTCATAACCCCCCAACATCGAACCAAAATAGGTTTTGGCAGAATGATCGAGTTGTCATGGATACTTCAACAATCCGTAACTTGTTAACCTACCCACCGATCTTAAAGTTTTTTCTGTTCTAAATAAGTATTTCCTTATCTTTCATTTGATATGCAACTTGCCATAGCTGTGAAGAATATTAAAAATAAGGTTCCTATTCCTACTGAGACTCTCAGTGCGACGTTTTGACAATGTACATGCTCTCGTACATGCTCTGAGAGCATGTACATTTACATAAGGCCGATTTTTCCTTCAAAATTGTCACTTACCATTGGTCTGACGAACAACATTCGATACGATGAAACCAGGGCAAAATAACTGCGATTACAAGCCTCTCGATTCGACCGACGCGCCATATTGATTTGCGCTCAAGTATGAAAGTTTCCACTACGCGGCAGCACCATATGGCGTACCGGTGTTGCGTGCCGAATAGGAATCGTGCCATCTGAGAATATATCATCCTCGCTTGCCAGGGGTCCAGTATCACTCCCGAACTCGCTTCCACCAGCCCCCTGGCCTCACGAAGCGTGATTTCATTACTGGCGCTGTTGCGCATGACGTCATATATCGATTTGCGAAATACTTCCTTGTTCGGTAAAACGTTCGCTGATTGGTCCATTTAACGGGAAAACCATTATAAGTCTACTCTAATTGCCACTCTAATTGACAACATATTTACTAACTCACATAACTATTACTCGGGCATCCTTACAACACCACTCTCGGACCATTTTATCACTTTTGCGTGTAGTCACAGAACAAAACAAAAACCCAATAGTAAACAAACGTACACAAAAAATTTTATCAGTGAACAAGGATTTAACAATATATGTGATAAACTCAGCGATATTGACTTCCCAACACTCCTAAACAAGAACCTTTCAATAAACGAAACATTCGAATCATTTTCAGCGACCTTAAGCACAATAATTAATTCAGAAACCACTTCAAAAAAACTGAAACGAAACAAATACAACACACCAAGAAGCCCATGGATAACTAAAGGCATAATTCAATCGATCCAGAACAAAGATAAAAAATACATACACCTAATGTCTATAAAAAATGAAATCCTACGTGCTATCGAACTACACAACTTCAAAACATACAGAAACAAACTTAACTCAATCATTAGACTTTCCAAAAAACTTCACTACCAAGAATCCTTAAAAATGGCAAACGGCAACATAAAAGACACCTGGAAAATCCTGAGGGAAGTAATCGGGAAAACTAATAATAAACAAGACATTACACACTCATTCAAAATTAACAACATTAAGACTACCGACCCAATCAAAATTGCCAACTCTTTTAACAATCACTTCAATCAAATTGGTGAACATCTAGCAAATGAACTTCCCTTATCTCAAATGCCTTCTCAACACTACCAACACTACCAACACTGAACAATTTACCTAGATCCGACTCTAACATCTTCCTCATGCCAGTGTGCGAAAGAGAAGTCATAGAAACTATAAATAATCTCAAAACAAAACACTCAAGTGGTCATGACAACATTTCCACATACACCCTACAGGGAATCATCAACCACATATCATACCCTCTAACTTGCCTTTTAAATCAATCCTTCTCAACAGGCAAATTCCCCGAT
The DNA here is from genome assembly GCF_964204645.1 of Tubulanus polymorphus. Classification (NCBI taxonomy): domain Eukaryota; kingdom Metazoa; phylum Nemertea; class Palaeonemertea; order Tubulaniformes; family Tubulanidae; genus Tubulanus; species Tubulanus polymorphus. Next base: position 16,788,901 of record NC_134030.1, on the reverse strand, counting down.
TTACTTAAAATAGCTAAAATAACACCTTTACATAAAAAGGTGACATAAACCTGATCGAAAATTATCGACCCATTTCACTACTAAATTCACTTTCCAAAATCTACGAAAAACTTGTACATAAACGACTATCTAAATTCATTGACAAACACCTTTTTTCCTAACCAATATGGTTTCCGACACAGCCATTCAAACGAACATGCAATACTCAAACTCATAGACAGAATTTCTAACTCACTAAATAACAATGAATGGACAATAAGCATTTTCCTGGACCTTTCGAAGGCTTTTGACACTCTTAACCACGATATACTACTAGATAAACTTGAACATTACGGCATCCGAGGAATAGCAAGAGATTGGTTTTCCTCATATCTTTCTAATCGTCAACAATACGTTTCGTACAAATCCTACAACTCCTCTACATTATCCTCAAACATCGGTGTACCCCAGGGTTCCATCCTAGGTCTACTTCTCTTTCTAATTTACATCAATGATATCTATGCCTCCACGGTAAACATGAAGTACATATTATTCGCTGACGATACAAATTGCATTGCTTCTCATACACACCTCAACACACTCATACAGTATATTAATTATGACCTAAACATATTGAATGACTGGCTTATCGCTAATAAACTTACCCCTAATCTAAACAAAACTAAATATATCATATTTCATAATTATCAGAGAAGACCATTCATAAACCACATACAACAAATCAAAATAGGCAACTTTGAACTTGAAAGAGTAAAACAAATAGATTTCCTCGGCTTGACAATACATGAAAATCTGAACTGGAAACCACATATCGACAAAATACACAAGAAAATTTCACAAATTACTGGTATCATAAACAAAACTAAAAACATCCTAGACACACAAAATTTACTTTCTCTCTACTTTTTAAAAATCTTGAAATCCTCAAAATCAATGATGTCCTCATCCTTAAAACTGCACTTTTTATTCAAAACACCATCAAATCTTCACCCCATTACTTTTCTAATTACTTCACCGCGGAAAACTTATCTCCTTCAGTCAACATCAGAAAAAGCATATATTTAGACCACGCACATTCTTTATTTTCGAAACAAACACCGCCAACCCCGCATCAAAATTCACCTCAAAACATTCTTTCAAAATTTAAAATGTAAACTCAGACCATATCTCACCTCTCCGCCTACAATGATATCCATCAATGTAATAACCCTAATTGTTATAATTGCTCACTCTCCTGAACCCTCTAGCTTACTCATATAAACTCTCCTGAAATTATAAAAAATCATCAACTTTCATTTCCTTCCCCTTTATTTCATTTCCCTTTCGTTTTTTTTCCCTGGGTGCTTGCGACAGCGGCCTAAAGGCTTTGCTTGGCCCACACTGAAAGCTACTGTTCTCTCTCTCTTTTTATAATTCTGCTTTGTTTAAAAAAATTGTAAATGTTATTGTTTGTTTTCTATCAACCTGTGTACACAGCCTGTCATGTTTTCTGTGAAATAAATTTGAACTTGAACTTGAACTTGAACTGACGGTTTGTTACAAGCGCTGTGATTGGTACGACCGGATTCTGGTCGGCTAGTAACGACTCCAACGACTCGTGAGGTCAAGGGGTTTGGAGAACAGCTTTAGCGTAGTGGGTTCGAATCCCTTGACGGGTGAAGATGAGAATTTATGCGCACTACTAAATTTAAAATTGCTTTGGCGAAACGATGATTTTAGCGGGCTACCGGCGCGCCGCTAAAATCTTTCCTCTTTCTTTTCTTCTCCCCCTTTTCCCATTTCTTCTATAAAAATGACAATATATATACGAGTATAGAAAATGAATTCATAGATATCATCTGATATCATATCCGTTTCTTTGCTAGAATTTTAAATGATATTAGAATATTAGCCTGCCCAGATTAGGACTATTAGTAATAGGGATAATAGGCTTTCAGATCAAAGATCGAAAGGTCGAGCTCATAAAAAATGAAAAATATGAAAATAATAGCAATTTCTATTTGAATTAGTAGCGAAACTCATGAAAAATGAAAAATAATTCTCGCACACTCGAATTTATTTCTCATTTTATATGAGTTTCACTCCTAATTCAAATAGAAATTATTATTATTTTCATATTTTTCATTTTTTACTCACTCGCCCTTTCAACCTTTAATCTGAAAGCCTATTATCCCTATTACTCTTAAAATATTTATATACATGAATAAAATATATATGAATAACATATAAATTGATAGATTACTCAATATAAAAGTGTTAATAAAAAAGTAACGAGTAATTAACGAGCTCTTATAGAATAGATAAATAGATATATTTTAAACATATTTCAATATTTATATTTGTATGTGTTAGATTTTTGAACATTAAAAGTGTTAGTAAAGTGTGATTGAAATAATTCATATATATACACATGAATAACATATAAATGAATAAAATATAAATGAATAAAATGTGTAAAATCAATTTAAAAAAAAAATTAGTATTAAAATGGAAGCAAATAAGTACTACTGTTCAACATGTAAAATCAATATAGATAAATCCCAAAAAGCAAGACACAATAAAACTAAAACACATTTATAGAATAAATTGAAATTAGAATATGAAGATGATATATTAGAAACTAAATTAGATGAATTAAAGAATGAAAAAGAAACATACAAATGTGATACATGTAATCAATCATTCAGTGATAAAAGATATTATAATGAACGTTTAAAATCTAAAAGTCATATTAGAAATATGAATAATGATATTTTAGGTGAAGATTATTCTGATAATGACAATGATAAGAAACATAAAACAATTAAAAGAATAAGAAATAAATGAAACAATAAAAGACCATACATGGAAGATGTAAGAAATTATATTAATTCATTAGATAATAAAAAAGATATAGAGATAACCGAAGCATTTAAAAGTGATATTGGCCCAGCATCTATTGAGTTTAAATTTCATGAAGGAAAAACATTAGAAGAAAATAAAAAACATTTAGAAAATATGAAAAATATTATAAAAATAATCACAGATGTTGAATATCCTAAAATTAGCATATCAGTTAAAGTTAAATTTATAAAATCTGAAGATAAACCAATATATAATATAAATTCTCATTCACAACATATTATATCTAAACAACATATAGATGATAAATTAGATAAATGTTATAATGAAATAAAAACTAAAATAGAAGAGAAATATTTCGAAGGATCTGGTTTAATATTTGATGAAATAATATTTATGACTTTACATGTTTATAACACAAAATATAATAAGTTAACTTAATCAAAACCAATAGATGAAAATAATGTATCATATTATAAAGAACCAGATATTGAAGCATCGAGTTATATTAAACTACCATTTAAAACTAATGCTGTTATAAATGTACAAAATTCTGATGATAAATGTTTTCTATGGGCAATAATTAGTTGCTTACATCCTGCAACTGATAATATTTGTAGATTAACTCATTATAAACCATTTGAAAATAATTATAAGATAGATAAGTATCCTGTTAGAATTAAAAATATCCCAAAAATAGAAAGAGATAATAATTTAAGAATAAATGTATTTGATTTAATCAAATTACCAAAAACAAAAGGCAACAATATAAAACATTATACATTAGAACCTTTATACCTATCAAAAGATTATGATTCAAATGGTGTTGTAGATATATTATATTATGAGAATCATTATATGTGGATTAAACAAATAGATTTATTCTTTAGAACAGAAAGTGATCACCATAATAAAATATATCTATGTAGAAAATGTTTACATAAATTCAGTAATGAAAGTACATTATTAAATCATAAACAATTATGTGAAAATCATGATTATTGTAAATTAGTTTTACCAAATGAAAATGATAAAATATTAGAATTCAAAAAATATGATTACAAAAATAAAATACTATTTGTTATATATGGAGATATTGAATCATTAAATAAAGAATTAACTGATCAAGATAGAAAAGAAATATATTATAAAAGAAAGAAATTAAATTCTAATGAAAATGATATAATTGATTATTCAGATCCTCTAATAACAAATACTATCAAAAAGATTCATCAATCAGCTGCTGCTTTCGGGTTATATATTAAATCTGATTATCCAGAACTAATTAAAAGTGAATATTATAATTATAGAAATGAAAATGTTATCAATCATTTTTGTAACTTATTAATTGAATATGAAATAAGATTTAGTAAATTATTGAATACAAATATAGAAATTATAATGACAGTAGAAGATAAAGAAGCATTTGAGTTTGCAGATAAATGTTATTATTGTGAAAAGATATTTAATTATAAAGATAAAAAAGTAAGAGACCATGATCATTTGAATGGAAAGTTTAGAGGTGCAGCGCATGAGAATTGTAACTTACAAGCTAAGAAAATTAACTTTGTACCAGTTATATTTCATAATCTATCAGGATATGATGCACATTAATTTATCAAACAGTTATGTCATCAAATATAAGAAATCAATAATGAAATAGAAAGATTAAATTCAAATAGATCAAAAGATAAAATACCAACTTATAAATTTAAAATATATAAAATATATATATATCATTCCAATTTGGATGCTTAAGATTCATAGACTCATATAGATTTTTAAATAGTTCATTAGATAACTTATCAAAATCATTAGTTGATGATGAATTAAAAATATTAAAACAACACTACCCAAATAATGATGATCACGATTGGTATAACACTATATCCGTGTTGACGCGATGAGGAGAGAATCCCACAATGATAATAAAAAGTCCGAAAATGAAACTTCGAGATAGTAGTTTATTTCAACGTTTCGACTATATCCTAATAGTCATCTTCAGGAATAATGAGATACTACAGAAATTATGAGATATATATACAATCCAGAGACAAAGAGACTAATTCAAGTAATCAGAGATGATACAAACTAAAGGAAAATTAACGTAGAAACAGTTACACGCTAAAATAGATTAAAGGGAAGCAAACTAAGGGGTGATTATAAACAACAATAGTGGGTATAAATATAAATGAAACTTAGTCAGTAGTAAAAAGAAAGACAAACTAGGGGGCACTTAATTTTCCTTTAGTTTGTATCATCTCTGATTACGTTGGAGCATCAGTTTTAGAATTATCAATGTTATTAATGTATGAATTATATTATAACGTATTACAACCTCATTTTGGAGAAAAACATATAGAAATCTTATATTTTGATACCGACAGTTACATATTAAAGATAAAAACTTATAACATAACAGATGATTTAAAAACATTAAAACATCGTTTTGATTTCAGTAATTATCCTAAAGATCATGAATTGTTTAGCAATGATAATAAAAAAGTTCCCGGTAAATTCAAAGATGAATTAGGTGGTGAAGAAATGATTGAATTCATTGGTATTAGATCTAAAATGTATTAGTAATAGGGATAATGGGCTTTCAAGCCAAAGGTCGAACGGTCGAGCTCGTAAAAAATGAAAAACATAAAAATAATAACAATTTCTACTTGAATTACTCGCGAAAGTCATAAAAATGAAAAATAAATTCTCACACGCTCGAATTTATTTTTCATTTTATGAGTTTCACTCCTAATTCAAGTAGAAATTGTTATTATTTTTATGTTTTTCATTTTTACTCACCCGCCCGTTCAACCTTTAGCTTGAAAGCCCATTATCCCTATTACTCTTAAAATATTCATATATATATGAATAACATTTAAATCATTGAACTTCTAAAATCAATTTTAATAAAAAATATAGTATTAAAATGGAAGCAAATAAGTACTACTGCCCAACATGTAATATCGATATAGATAAATCCCAAAAAGCAAGACACAATAAAACTATAACACATTTAGAGAATAAATTGAAATTAGAATATTTACAGTTATATTCAGAACAGTTAACAAAGGGAAAGAAATTTATTGAATTATGGAATAATGATCCAAATAATGAACAATACGTTGAGGAATTTATTATCAAGGAATCGAAAGAACTTATCAAAAGCAGCGAGGAATGAAAAAGGATGACGTTGGTCGAAGAAATGGAAGAGGATTCTAAAATTATTAACCAATTTAGTAAAAAAATACGTATAATAAATGGAACCAGAACAACCACAAATTATTAATATTACAAATAACACTAGCGTTATAAACATATACTACAAGAAGTGTTCTAAATGTGAATTAGATAAATCATTAACAGAATTTAGTAAGCGTAAGATTAGCAAAGATGGTTTTCAATATTGCTGTAAAACTTGTTTTAAACTATATACCAAACAATACCGAGAAGATAATAGAGAAGCTTATAATGATTATATGACAGAATATATGAGAGAAAGATATCAAACAGATCTTAATTTTAGATTGAAACAATGCTTAAGATCTAGATTCACACAATTATTCAACAAAGAAACACATTCAGAAACACTATCTAATCTATTGGGTTGTTCAGATGGATTTCTCAAATCATGGATAATATATCAATTCGAAGATAAAATGAATATAGATAATTATGGTGAATACTTTCATATTGATCATGTGTTGCCGATTTCTAAATTTGACTGAATGATGAATACAATAAAAAACTTATTTGGAATTGGAAGAATCTAAGACCTTTAGAAAAGAAGGAAAACATTATTAAATCCAATAAACTAGATTTACAGTTATATTTAGATCAACTGGATAAAGCAAAGACATTTGTTGAATTATGGAATAGTATTTCACAGAATCAACCGCATTCTGAGGTTTCGATCAGTGGTTAGAAAGCTGGCAATTCTATTTGAGCTTTGTATGTATATAATACATAGCTTTTGCTTACTACTAAAACATATGTTGCCAAATATATCTTGTTTTCAATTCTAAAGAATTAATTAACTTCATCATAAAGAACATCTGTGCAGAAGTAATTAGTTTGGTCGAACGTGCGCCACGTCGGCAGTTAGAAATCAACATTCACATACATAGTACGTATTGGATATTCTCTCTCAAAACACAGTTTACAGTTCTAAATCTAAATGTAAGTACCGTTTTTTGTAGTTATTATGAAGTAGGGAAACCTTTAAACATATTTAAGTACAGTAATTCATTTTCACGATATATTTTAGATTAAAATGGAACACAAAGATCAACCAGAAATTCTAAGCCAACCAACGGATGAGGAACGATTGCTACTGGATAGTGAAACTCAGGAATCAATAGAAATGGAGGATGAAACTCTCGTAATTGACGAACAAACTTCACAAACATTACAAGAACATTTGGACTATCATCAAGAAATGGTGAAAATTCTGAGTGATGTAATACATAATAAACAATTACCGCGCGAACTACAATTACCAAAATTACCAGCAACGCGACTCAAATTGCTGTTGGGGCTCAAAGAATCGAAAACTAAGAAAATGAGTGGAGAAGAGTTGAACGAGTTTTTAAAATCTAAATTAATCATTGACACAGGACATTTAAACTTTCCGGAAATACGAAGTATAGAAGTTATTTCATTTGCTGAAATTACTGATATCTTAAAAAAAAGTTATAAAACCATATTAAATAGAAAAGCAAATCACCTATGGGACCACATCATTTTCGGGGGTTATCTAAATATAGGGTTTTCAATGTTTGATAAAGAAACTGAGGGGATTTCTTGGGGACTGTGGGTTAAAAAGAACATAGATATCAGTGCCGGTTTTGAAAGAAAACTGAGAAGAGTAGGTAGATTAATAAAATATGAAAAATTCAAAATATTAGGATTAGCATTTAGTGAAGTAGTAAGACATTTACCAGAAATTGAAGAAATGATTGTAAACAATCTAGTAATTAAAGAATTCTGGACAAAATTATAAATTATGATACTGAAGGTCTTAGATCTCGATTGTATATATCTGTTTTAATATTGTATTGTTTACTGTTAACTGTGTATTGCGCAATAACCGGTCCGATTGGACCGCATTTCTATTGTTCTCCATTGTTCTACTATTGATCGTTGTTGACTGAAACAGCTGCTCAATATTGATTGGTTACAGTTCTATGTTTGAATGTTGTAGTTTACAGAATAAAAATATAACTATGTATTGCGCAATAACCGGTCCGATATGACCGCATTTCTATTGTTCTCCATTGTTCTACTATTGATCGCTAAAATGTGTATAATAAATATATCTGTTTATGAAATAATATTTCCACCAGTCGTTTCTTTGAATTTATTTTCAGTTGAGGATTTGATATCGAGGATCCGAAATGACTTATCTGGACAGTTATAGTTACTGCTCCTAATAGATAGACAATAGTAGTGAGATAATCTAAATCCTAATTTAAATAAAATATAATAAAAAAACAATAACTTCAACTAGCTAGTCAATTCTATTATATTTTCAATATTTTCTTTTGTTAATTCTAATTGACATTAGATTGAATAGATTTTGAATAGATTTGAATAGAAATTCTTTAACTTTAACTAACCTAGTCAATTTAGTATTAACCTAAAGAGATACTAGTATCATTTGAAGAATACTTATAATATTTTTCTTATTAAATTTCTCTAATATAAATGTCAAAGAAATCTAATAAGAATAGTATTGATATTGAAAAAACATTAGATGATTTGGGTATAAGTGATAATAAAGATACAGTTGTAACTAATTCTATTCAAGTTAATAACAATATAGATTATGAATACTACTTATATTGTAAGCATCATCTTGAATTATTAATTGCTGGCGGGAAATCTAAGGAGTTTTTAAATAGAATCATTACTTTTCAAGAACTAGATGCTATGAAACCCGATCAAGTAATAAAATATTTTAAGATTTATGAAGAAGCTCGATTAGCTAGAATAAATGATTCTATTTCAGATGGTATTGTCAAATGTTATTCTAAGTTATGTAACCAGTTAATACCAATTGATGATGAAAATAAATTATATAATGATTTGAAAAATGACTATTTAGTTATGACTGAATTACAAAAATGGGTTGGATATGCTTCATTTCAATTAGGATCGGTTATGACATTAATTTCTACTGGAGTTATTACATTTTCGAACATCAAACCTATGGAATATAAATCAGGTAAGAACGAAACAGATGTACTACAACCAAACGTCGAAACAGAAAATGAATCAGAACAAAAATTAACTAAAATAAATGAGTGATAGCGTTAAGAAGAAGCCTAGATCCGAGAAACAAATTATATGGGCAAGAGAATTAGGTAAAAGATCTTCAGAATTAAAAAAAGCTAAGAAAAAGAAATTAACTGATATAAATGAATCACAGACTTTATCTGATGGTGCCGTACGGCACCCACACGGTGGTATTGATTCAAATAATAATCCATCTAATTCTTCTAATGCTGGAAGTAATTATAAATTATATATTACAATTGGATTAGTTACAGTTATTATATTATCCGGTGTAATATATAAATCAAAATTCAAATCTGATGATAAAGATGATTCCAATGACAATAAACCTATTATACCAGAAAATAAGTCAAATGAAACTAAATCTAAATTATTATTAATGGATTAAAATAAGATGAAAAAAGAACAATATTTAAGAGCGTTATATTACAACCCAGAAAGTGAAGTATCATTTTCTAACGTTTCAGAATTATGGGATAAAATTAAATCTGATAATAGCAATATAAAATATAGTGAATTAAAATCATGGTTACAAAATCAACCCACATATCAAATTCATAAAAAGATGGATAAAAAATATTTAACAAGAAAAGTAATGGTTTCATATATTGACCAACAATGGCAAGCTGATTTAATTGATATGAAAAACTTAGAAGAATATAACAAAGGATATTTTTGGATACTAAATGTTATAGATATATTCAGTAGATACGCATGGAGTATCCCGATTAAAAATAAAACTGGTATAGAAGTTACAAATTCTTTCAAATTAATATTTAAAGAAGCTATCCCAGATAAAATACAATTTGATGAAGGTAAGGAATTTTATAACGAACATTTCAAAAAACTATTATCTGATAACGATGTAGAATATTTTTCAACACATTCAGATAAAAAAGCATCCGTTATAGAAAGATTTAATAAAACATTGAAAACTAGAATGTGGAAATATTTCACCGCTAATGAAACATATAAATATATCAATGTGTTAGATGATTTAGTGAAAGGTTATAATAATTCTAAACATAGTTCTATAAATATGAAACCTATACAAGCTAGAAAAGAAGATAATTCGGAAATAGTTTGGAATAATTTATATGGCGCGTTTGTTACACATGATTTTGGAGAACCTAAATTCAAAATTGGACAACATGTTAGAATTTCTAAATATCGAAAAACATTTTATAAAGGTTATACCCCTAATTTTACAGAAGAAATATTTAAAATTAAAAAGATAATATTAACTAAACCATTTGTTTATAAACTAGAAGATCTAAAAGATGAAGAAATATTAGGTTATTTCTATGAACAAGAATTATCACTTGTACCAAATCCAGATGAAATAGAATACAAAATAGAAAAAGTATTGATAACAAAAACTCTTAAAGGAAAAAAGTATTCTTTGGTGAAATATAAAGGATATGATGATAAATTTAATGAATGGATTTTATCTAGTAAAATTAAAAGAATAAATGAATAAAGATTTATTTATATTTGAACCGCATAATATGTTAGTTACTGGAGTAACAAACTGTGGTAAAACACATTTCATATTAGATTTGTTAGAAACTATTTATAAGAATCATTTTGATAATATAATATTATTCTGTCCTACTTATGAAATGAATAAAACATATAATAGAGACATAGTTAAGATAAAAAAGTTTATTATATTAGATCCTAAAACAGTAAAAGAAAATTTAGATAATTGTATAAAAATAGCAATTGATACTTATAAAGGATCAAATACATTATTCATTATAGATGATTGCGCAAATTTACATGATTCAAAAGTTAGAGAAAGTGAGTTATGTTATTTAGCTTTCTCTGGTAGACATTTTAGGATAACAACATGGGTTTTAAATCAAAAATATAATTCAATTGTTAAAGACTTTAGGGAGAATATAAGATTTCTAGTTTTATTTTATAACAAAGATAAAAAATCTATGCAACAATCAGTGGAAGAAAATCAAATTATACCTCCTGAATTACATGATGAATATATGAATAAATTAAAGAATAATAAAGGTTCCAAATTACTTATGAGATTACAATTTCCATATGAATATAAATTTATAAAATAACTATTTGTATACCTATGTATTAGATACCTTAATACCTAATACCCCATTAGATGCCCTAATACCTGATACCCTATTAGATACCTTAAATAATTAAAACCCTTTTTTATTTACTATTATTTTATACAATTTTCAACCTTTATTATTCGAGTGTTAGATAATTAATTTCTGAATCACTTTCACTATCAGACGACCCTAACAACATATTTAACTGCTCTACCGAATCTACATCAACATCTTTATAATTTTTTTTCACCTTTTTCACCTTTTTTACCGAATCATCAATAGTTGTTTCATTATTACGCTTATTCATCCTTTCTATTATATCATCAATAGTTTCTTCTTTATGTTTCATAGAATATTTATTATCAATATGTTTATCTGTAACTATATCACCATGTGGGTGCTGTATGGCATCATTTTCATTATCATCTTTATTAGTGTTTGCTCCTAATATTTCATTTACAGTGTTTGATCCTAATATTTCATTAGCATCGGTTAAATCTAATTCATCGTTATTAGGTGTTGCTAATAATAAATCTTTATATAATTCTTTACCATTTACTTTTTTATTTGAAACAAATTTTGTAACATATCTAAATGGGTGTTCTATAAATTCTTTTTTGCCAACACGTTCTATAACATTAGTAATATGTGAATTTGTATTCATATGTTCATTCCAATTTGATGGAGCGTTTGAAAATTCACCATTACAATAACCACAATAATTTCTATTTTCACTAACATTTAATATTATTGCATTATTAGATGTAGAAGGTATTACATTATTAGATGTAGAAGGTATTACAGATGTAGAAGGTATTACAGATGTAGTAGGTATTACAGATGTAGTTGGTATTACAGATGTAGTAGTAGGTATTACAGGTGTAGTAGTAGGTATTATAGGTGTAGTAGGTATTACATTATTATCAATTACATTACTTAAATTATCAACAACACCACTTTTATTATTATCGATTTCTATCAGTTTAGTTTTATAATTTTTAAAAATAGGATCAAATATCAATGCTATATTACAAGGTATTACATAATATAAACCATCATTATTTTCATGTGTATCGATGTATGGAATATGTTTATATACTTTACCTCCTTCCATTTATTATATATATTTTTATTAAAGTTAAAATTTTAATACATAACACTATCTAATTGTGAATTTACAATATTTAATTGTGCGTCAGATATAATATAAATGTGCATTTTAAAATTTTTGATTCCTTTATTCTCTTTCATGAATAATTGTATTCCATCTTTAGTGTTCTGTAGTTTTTTTCCAGAACCATGTAATGAATTATCTTCAGTTGTTCTAAAATCTAACCATAATGCATATTTATTGCCGGTATAATAATCAATTTGATTAATGTTGCAATTTTCAAATGATTTTATTTTTTCATTCATAAAATGTTTTTTAATTTCTACCCATTGATCAATCATTCTCATTCCTTGACAAAATATTTTATTTGCTATACCTTCGATAGTTATTTCTACTTTTGTTATTTCAGGATTATAATAATTGTCAACATTTATTGCGCCATTAGTATACGTTCCAATAGTAAAAAATATTAATATACCTTTAATAGATCTTCCAGGAAAGTTAATATTTTCATTAATTATTTCATCATTTGCATTAATAGTTACAGTTTTAAATTTATCAATATAATCATATAATAATGAAAACCCTTGATTGTATTGGGTTTGAATTATACTTGAAATATTTTCATCAGTTACTGTGTCATATTCTAAACATATATTCGATAATTTATAACTCATATCTTTATTAACGCTAGATAATACAATTTCATTTACAGGAGCAAATGTTATCTCAAATATAATATCTTCTTGAATTGCGTATTTATATAAAGGTGCATTATTATTTATCAATTCAAAGTCTAATGGAATTTTATATTTGCTTCCATATATACTTTTTATCAATTTATCTACATCATTAGTTAATATTGCGCTATTAGCTTGATCTTAATTTATTTTTTTTTTATCTGATCTTAATTTATTTTGGTTTTCTGATTGAATACCCTGAAATATCATATTATTTCTATTTTCTTTAGTTAACCATAAATCTTTATAATGCATAAATAAATTATAATCATCTAATGAGAAAACTGTTTCCGGACCAATCTTTATTGTTAACTTTTTAATCAAATATCTTCCAACATTATCAACAACATAATTATTATTATTACCGATTACTTTTATATCGGCTGATAAATAGATACTATTTGGAACGTAAAAAGTATTTTGTGTTAATCTAGGGATTCTAACGTATAAAGTTTCATCGGGATTAATATTAGAAGGGTTATGAGTAATTATATGATGGGATCTTTCTGCTTTAATAGCATTAGATATTCTAGAATTCGAAGAAGGATTGATATAATTCCCACTCATTTATTTAACAAAAAATTTGATTATTTATTTTTTATCATATTCACTAACCCAAATATAATAGCACTTACAACCGTAATTAAAAATAAAATAATATGTTCAGCAGCAAAGTTAATAATGTTTCCTGCAGATTTCAATATAAAACCAACAATTGAAGCAATAACTCCTGGTAAAGCTGCAGCAGATTTCTTTGATAGTTCCCATAAATATTTTGCTAATTTCTTTAAACCATCTTTAACTTTATCTTGTATAGAATTATTACCTGGAGGTTTATCTGGTTTATTGGGAGTAGGAGTAGATTTTAAAGCATTTGATATTGCTAAACCAATTGTTGTAAATAACATAGTTACAGATGTTAGAATTGAAAGAATTGTTATTCCTTCTAATTTAAATAATAACTTTATTCTATCTTTTAATGATATTTCAGAATTTGGTTTAATCAACAAATCTTTAAAAATAACTTTTAATCTATTAATATTATAATCATATGATTTTAATAATAATTTAATTTCTTCTTTTTGTAATTCTATGTTATATTCTAAATCATCTTTTTCTTTTTCTAAATATGCATTTCTTTTTTTAAATTCAATTTCTTCAATAACTTTATTATCTCTATCTAATTTTAATTGTTCTATTTCTTTATTTTTATCAGTTAATTCTTTTTCTAAAGTTCTAATTTTAAAATCTCTTATACTTTTATCATGCGCAATTTTATCAGATGCAAGTCTTATACTAATAATTTCTCTAATTGCTTTATCAGAAAATATATCTAAATCTTCTAATTCTTGATCTGTTGCATCAAGTAACCCATTCGGTAAAAGTTTTTCAATTGGAACTTTATTTGATTTAAGTTTACTAGTTTTGGAAGTTATATTCTGTTCAGAAGTTGTTTCTGTTTCTAAATTATTATCGATTGTTTCAAATAATTCATTAATTCTTTGTTTAAATACTCTTTCATTTTTAATAATTTCTTCTTGTGTTACATCTTCTGGTTCATTACTATTTCTTATTCTTTTAATTCTAGATAGGTCTAACTTAAGCAAAGTTGATTCTGCTAATATTTTTTCTTGTTTTTTATAAGAGATATCAATATAATAATCATCTTTCAAACGATAATAATATTCACCATCTAAAAACTTTAATTCTTGTACTAAAAGTCTAGCGCCTCTAACATTGATATTATATCCAGATTTTTCAAATATAGGTTTGAAATTATAAATATATTCATTATATTCTAAATTTTGTTTTACTAAATCTGGATTTTCATTTTCAGGATTTATTCTCGATCTAGTTCTTCTATCAAATTCATCTGTTGATGGGCCTTTAGAACCACTATCTGCTAAATTAGAATTATATGCTGATTCATCATTATTATCAATATTAGTTTCATTAAAATCAGGTTGTGGTTCATCATCAATATATCCTTCATTATTATTTCCCATTTCTCCCATTTCATAATCTTCTACACCTTCTACTTCCATTTACATAATAAAAAATTAAAATTTAAAATATAATATTCCTCCGATTACAATTCCTATACAAGTTATAGCTAATTTAGTATTTTCATGGGATTTATTATCATCATTTAGTTTAATTATATCATGTTGAATTTTATCAGTTCTATTATTTTCTGATGTATTGTAATCTTTTATTTTGGAATCATTATTTAATTTAATATTCTTAGTTTTAGTTTCAGTTGATTGAATGTGTTTTTTATTTTTTTCACCTTCCATTAATTTTGGAGCAGTAATAATCTTTTTATTTATATCATTCAATCCAAATGAATTATTTATTGTTGCAGTTTTAATTAGATTATTATAACCAATTATATTTCCCATCTTCAATACTAAATCATTAGAAATAATTAATAGATTAGGGCCTATACAATAATTAAGTCTTACATGAGATTTATCTAAATAATTTTGATATCTTATATTGTTTTCTGGAATCGATCTATTTTTATCATTATGAATTGAATCTTCAAATAATACTTTAAACTGTTTTTGTGTATCGAATGATGTATTCAAATTTCCAATTATCGGTGATCTTGTTTCAACTTGCGCACCTAAAATACATATCAAATAAGTTCTAATAGATTGATTTATTCTTTCTATACCTGATTTAGTAAAACCTTCACTATTTTCTAAAATAAAATAAACCCAACCATTATTGTTTTCTTGTTTTAAATTATCATAAAATTTCGGTAATTTATTAAAATTTAATGTTTCTAAATCCTTTGTTTCTATTTTACCATAACCTAATTTATTATTATAGATATTATAAAAACTATTAGATGGTATGGGAAGTGCACAATATTCTGCAATCTTTTTAGGGCAAGGAAGTGATCTTATTGTTCCAATTTTTGTTCTAAAATCAGAATTATTTATATCTATATTAAATTCATTACAAATCTTATAAAACTTAGATAAATTTATATTATTATCTAATTCTTTGAAATACCTAGATCCTGGTAAAGCGCACTCTAATTCATTTAATATTATTCTTATTTGAAAGTATGTATGAAATCTAAATAAACTTTGAATTAATTTATATTTAGAATTATTCAAATGATCATTCCAACTAATTCCACATCCTGTTGTTGCACAATAAACAGCAAAATTTAATTTAATTCTGCCAATACTTCATATTAGATTTTAATAACCATTGTTTTTCATCTTCCAATTTTTTAAAATTAATTAAATATACATGAAATATATTTTCCATCTTTGCATTAAAATTATTAGTTTCAGTAACATAAATATATAAATCAATTAATGAATCTAAAACTTCATTTCTATATGTAATATCTTTATTAAAATCTATTGCTGGAATATTATATTTAATTGATTTATTATATCGGAAAGCTTTTGGAAAACTATCTACCATTTATATAATTAAAAAAATTAATAATTTATTAATTCTTTTAATAATTTATCTTGTTCTTCAACTGTTATATGACCATTTAAACTTATTATATAATCTAGTGTATTCTTCAATTTATTAATTTCTTTTATATTAGTTTTAATTTTTTCTTTATTACTTTTTATATTTAATTTTGAACTTATACCAGTTAAAACACTTGAACTTAATCCTAATACACCAATTGATATAGCTAATGGTGTTAATGGACTGAATATTGCTAAAAATGTTATTACAGAACTAATTGTAACCGAACCACTTATAATCAAATAATATATAATTTTACTTTTTAAATATTTTTTCTTTTTTATCTTTAAGTCACTTTCAAATTCTAATATTTGTTTTTCTAAATATGTTTTTAATTTAGTTTTATTTATATCATGAGGAATAATATCAATATTATCAACTTTATCTTCCATTTATTTAGAATAAAAATTACTAATTAGTAAACTTATAAGCAACAAATATAACAATAACAGTTCCACCTAAAATCCATATTATTTCATATTTCTGTTGTTCTTTACTTGGGGTATAATAATCTGATAATTTAGGTTTGTATAGATGTAATTTTTCTTTATTTGTTACTGTGTTATATAAACTCATTGCATCATCAACTGATTGAAAATCTCTATGTGAAATCTTCTGATCATATAATTCTTTATTGATGTAATCCGTATAGTTTTGTCTCTTTTCTCTATATTCTTCTGCAGCTTTATTGTATTTCTCTAACGCTAAGTTATGTCTTCTTTGTTCTCCTAATGAACTATTTTTATCAATATGTTTAAATAAATAACCACCACCAGTAAATGCTAAAGCGTTAACAATTGCCGATCCTATAATAGTTATAATTGCAGAAGCCATTTATTTAACAAAAAAATTATGCATTTATATGGGAGGAATATATTTTTGTTTTTCCAAATAATCAATAGTTAAATTAGATAAAGTAACTGCTAATGTTAACTTTAAAATATCATTTATATCAAATCTATCAACATTAACACTTCCCATTTTGAATACTTTTTTTAATACCATTGAATAACCAACCGTTCCAACTGATAGTAATGCGCCATTATATAATCCAGTTATTATCCACTTATTATCACTAATTTATTTATTAAAAAAATACTATCATCAAAATATTTAGTTAACTTAGTGATGATTAATTCAACATTTATTTTATTACTAGTTTCATTTGTATATATTTCAATTAGTATTTTTTTAATATCATCTATGATAAAATCTTCATCTAATTCATAAAATCTTAAAGATTCTCTAATTAAATTAGTAATCTTTTCTACATTTAAAGTTTCTTTATCTATTGTTGTTTCATACTCAAATGTTGTTTCATTAGAAAATGCAGTATTTTTGATATGTGTTATTACATCATTAATATTAAATTTCATTTCTTTCTCACGTTTAAAATCAAATCCAAAACATATACTCGGTCCAACAGTTATATTCATTTATATAGGTGAAAAATTACTCTTTACATCTTATAACTAATTGATATATCACAGGAAAGTTATTCAAATCAATTAAGTATCCATTATGATTTCTTATTTCTAATTTAAAATTATTAAATTTAGGAATGCATGGTTAAAAATCACATTCTGTTAAATTATAATTTATTTGAGTTCCAAATTGTTTAACATTTTTTAGCGGTAAAATATTTAGTATACTAGAACTACAAATTGTTTCTTTAGTTGCTTCGAAAGTTTTTGTAGGCTCGATTAAATTGCAATAAATATAAAAATGTGTAAAAGGTATTATATTTGAGCTGCCTTCTGCGTTTCCAGTAACTGTAAGTGGTTTAATTCCTAACATTTTAGCCAGTGGTTTGTTTACCATAAATTTATGTTGTTCATTAGATATCTTTATTCTAATTTTATTAGTACTATCAATTTTATTAAATTTAATTTCAAATAAAGAAGTGCCCCCGATTTTCAACCGAGCTCTTCTATTAATTTCCTGCGCTAATGATTCTAAATTATATAATCCTGGTTTTAAAAATATATGAAACCATTTATCTTTATTTCTCATATAAATCATAAACCCTCTATGTTCAAAAGTTTTATCCGATATATTATAAAAAGAATTACATAAACTTATATTTACTAATTTTAAATCAACACAATTTTTGAATTCTCTGTCTAATTGTACTAGTAAATTATGTGATTTATAATTTGTAAGTTTTCTAGAATCAACAAATATTCTATATTCTTTTAATTCCACCATTTATTTTATATATTTTCTTATTCGAAATCTATTTCATGGTGCCCTTTTTCATTCTTACCTTTGTATACGAAATAGAAATCACCAGAATATAATTCTTCTAGATCTTCACTTGATAATCTATGAAATCTATCTGGTAAATAAGTTCTGAATTTATGTGTATTTCCTTTTAATCCTTCATATTCTAAATGAATTACTAATTTATCTCCATATTTATTAGTAATTGTTTCAATGTTAGTAATTAAATATTTCTTGTGAATTGTTAACTCAGTTAGTTTTTTAAATTTATAATCTACAGATTTGACGCTTGAAGTATCTTTAATTCTATCTAAGAATTCACTGTGTACTTGTTTACTCTCCATTTATTATACAAATTTTTATTGAAATTTGATTAACACGCTAGAATCCTTTTCATAATCTCATTTTCTTTTGTTTCTTCTCTTTTGAATTTTATATATTCATCTAAATTGCAACCATAGGCGACTGTGTGGATTCCATCATCTAAAATATATCTTTTATCATCAAATGGGTTTAGACTTATCTTCTCTATTTCTTCAATATACATTTCATGATCTTCAGATCTTAAACATTTCATCTTATGTTTTCTAACTTCTTCATTAAATATACAATTGATGTAATCTTTAAAATGAATATTCTTTTCAACAACGCTTTTGGTAATTCCTTTTAACTTTTTAGCTTCATGAGTTTTAGTTTTATATGAATACATTTTAGATCTAATACCAATGAACTCTATCATTTCTTCACCACCTAATTCATCCTTAAACTTCCCTGGAACTTTTTTATTATCATTGCTAAACAATTCATGATCTTTAGGATAGTTACTTAAATCAAAATGATGTTTTAATGTTTTTAAATCATCTGTTATGTTATCAGTTTTTATCTTTAATATGTAACTGTCAGTATCAAAGTATAGAATTTCTATGTGTTTTTCTCCAAAATGGGGTTGTAATATGTTATAGTAAAATTTATACATTAGGAATTTTGAAATTTCTAGAACTGCAGCACCAACATAAATAGGTTTATTGAACTTCATTGAAGTTCTCTTCATCTTAACTGCAGCTAAATTTTCATCAAATATTCTGTTACCAATGAACTTAGGATATGATTGTAAATGCCTTATCCTTTTACCATTACTAACTAACTCAATATCATTTCTATTTCTTATGTTTTCACAAGTCTTACCATAGAACGCATTGTTCATTAACTTAAAAAAATCTTTTTCAAAATCAGTTTTAGATTTAGTTCTCTGTGTAGTATTAAAATCTATATATTTTTCTAACCATTTAGATTGACTGAATGAAATATATCTATGTACTTTTTTTAATATCATTCCTTGATTCAAATAAAACTTCAACATTCTATAATGCACAACGTAATTATATTTATCTTCTTGAGTTACCATTAACTTTTCAGTATGAATATGATTATCGGGTTTAATTCTTTTTTGATAATTTGATAATTCTTCATGTTTAACAGTTTTATGTTCGGGACAATATGCTAGATTTCTAGATTTGAATTTAATATTTTCAGGATATTCTAAATCTACAACGAAGAAGTAACCAATATCTGAATCATCTGCAATATCTAGGATTCTTTTCTTCCAATCAAATTTATCAATTTGTAAAACTTCAGTTATTTCAAACATCCCATAAGGTTGTGGTTCCATCATTGCCCAACCATAAAGATTATTTGCATCTATGTATAATAATTTATATCCAGGATTATCATTTACATTGAAATATCTATCACCTAATACACCTGAAACACCTCCTCTTATAGATTTTTCAAATAATAGTAATTGATCTATATTTGTTAACAAATCCATTTTTATATCTGTAAATTTTAATCCACAATCCCATGTTAATCCTGGTGATGAATAACAATGACAAGGATCAATGTTAAAATATTTTAGGTTTACATCTCTAAACCTTTCGAATATATCGGTTAATAATAATACATCTGATTTTAAATATAAATCTACTAATTGCCCATGATTTTCTATTTTGAAATGATTCCAAATATTCAATGTTCTATTATAAACTTCATCTTTAACATATTCATTTTTTAATTCATCATAAAATTGTTCTTTTAATAATTCAGTTATTTTAAAATCATTATGTGATTTATAAAATGAATATGGAATTGCGCCTTTATATCTCATTAATTGAAAATCATCATTATTTGGGTAATATTCTTTTAATATCTTTAATTCATCATCAACTAATGATTTTGATAAGTTATCTAATGAACTACTTAAAAATCTATATGAATCTATAAATCTTAAGCATCCAAATTGGAAAGATATATAATTCTCAGATGTTTTAGCTAACATTCTAAATTTATAAGTTGGTATTTTATCTTTTGATCTATTTGAATTTAATATTTCTATTTCATTATTGATTTCTTCTATTTTATGACATAACTGTTTGATGAATAAATGTGCATCATATCCTGATAGATTATGAAATATAACTGGTACAAAGTTAATTTTCTTAGCTTGTAAGTTACAATTCTCATGTGCAGCGCCTCTAAACTTTCCATTCAAATGATCATGATCTCTTACTTTTTTATCTTTATAATTAAATATCTTTTCACAATAATAACATTTATCTGCAAACTCAAATTCTTCTTTATCTTCTTCTGTCATAATTATTTCATTATTTGTATTCAATAATTTACTAAATCTTATTTCATATTCAATTAATAAGTCACAAAAATGATTGATAACATTTTCATTTCTATAATGATAATATTCACTTTCAATTAGTTCTGGATAATTACATTTAATATATAACCCGAAAGCTGCAGCTGATTGATGAATCTTTTTAATAGTATTTGTTATTGGTGGTTCATCTGAATAATCACTTTCATTAGAATTTAATTTCTTTCTTTTATAATATATATCTTTTCTATCTTTATCTGTTAATTCTTTATTTAATGATTCAAAATCTCCATATATTACAAATGGTACTTTATTTTTGTAATCATATTTTTTGAATTCTAATATTTTATCCTTTTCATTTGGTAAAACTAATTTACAATAATCATGATTATCACATAGTTGTTTATGATTTAATAATGTACTTTCATTACTGAATCTATGTAAACATTTTCTACATAGATATATTTTATGGTGATCATTTTCTGTTCTAAAAAATAAATCGATTTGTTTAATCCACATATAATGATTCTCATAATATAGTATATCTATAACATCATTTGAATCATAATCTTTTGATAGGTATAAAGGTTCTAATGTATAATGTTTAATATTATTTCCTTTTGTATTTGGTAATTTAATTAAATCAAATCCATTTATTTTTAGATTATTATCTCTTTCTATTTTTGGAATATTTTTAATTCTAACCGGATACTTATCTATCTTATAATTATTTTCAAATTGTTTATAATTTGTTAATCTATAAGTATGTTTATTATAATCTTCAACTGGGTGTAAACAACTTATTATAGCCCATAGAAAACATTTATCATCTTCATTTTGTACATTTATTACAGCATTAGTTTTAAATGGTAGTTTAATATAACTTGATGCTTCAATATCTGGTTCTTTATAATATGATAAATTATTTTCATCAATTGGTTTTGATTTAGTTAACTTATTATATTTTGTGTTATAAACATGTAAAGTTATAAATATTATCTCATCAAATATTAAACCAGATCCTTCAAAATATTTCTCTTCTATTTTAGTTTTTATTTCATTATAACATTTATTTAATTTATCATCTATATGTTGTTTAGATATAATATGTTGTGAATGAGAATTTATATTATATATTGGTTTATCTTCAGATTTTATAAACTTTACTTTAACTGATATACTTATTTTAGGATATTCTACGTTTGTAATTATTTTTATTATTTCTTTCATATTTTCTAAATGTTTTTTATTTTCTTCTAATGTTTTACCTTTATGAAATTTAAACTCGATAGCTGCTGGACCAATATCACTTTTAAATGCTTCGGTTATCTCTATATCTTTTTTATTATCTAATGAATTAATATAATTTCTTACATCTTCCATGTATGGTCTTTTATTGTTTAATTTATTTTTTATTCTTTTAATTGTCTTCTGTTTCTTATCGTTATCATTATCAAAATAATCTTCACCTAAAATATCATTATTCTTATTTCTAATATGACTTATAGATTTTAAATGTTCTTTATAATATCTTTTATCACTGAATGATTGATTACATGTATCACATTTGTATGTTTCTTTTTCATCCTTTAATTCTTCTAATTTATTTTCTAATATATCATCTTCATATTCTAGTTTCAATCTATTCTCTAAATGTGTTGTAGTTTTATTGTGTCTTGCTTTTTGGGATTTATCTATATCGATATTACATGTTGGGCAGTAGTACTTATTTGCTTCCATTTTAATACTATATTTTTTATTAAAATTGATTTTAGAAGTTCAATGATTTATATTTTATTCATATATATGAATATTTTAAGAGTAATAGGGATAATGGGCTTTCAGGCTAAAGGTTGAACGGGCGGGTGAGTAAAAATGAAAAAACATAAAAATAATAACAATTTCTACTTGAATTAGGAGTGAAACTCATAAAAATGAAAAATAAATTCGAGCGTGTGAGAATTTATTTTTCATTTTTATGAGTTTTGCGAGTAATTCAAGTAGAAATTGTTATTATTTTTATGTTTTTTCATTTTTTACGAGCTCGACCGTTCGACCTTTGGCCTGAAAGCCCATTATCCCTATTACTTGTATTCATATAAAACTAAAGAACATGAAGCTAAAAAGTTAAAAGGAATAACCAAAAGTGTAGTAGAAAAGAATATTCATTTCAAAGATTACATCAATTGTATATTCAAAGAAGAAGTTAGAAAACATAAGATGAGATGTTTAAGATCTGAAGATCATGAAATGCTTATTGAAGAGATAGAGAAGATAAGTCTAAACCCATTTGATGATAAAAGATATATTTTAGATGATGGTATACACACAGTTGCTTATGGTTGTAATTTAGATGAATACTTAAAATTTAAAAGAGAAGAAACAAAAGAGAATGAGATTATGAACAGGATTCTAACGTGTTAATCAAATTTTAATAAAAATATGTTATTAAAATGGAGAGTAAACAAGCAAACAGTGAGTACAACAAATTATTTCTAGATAGAATAAAAGATATTTCAAATGTCAAATCAGTAGATTATAAATTTAAGAAGTTAAAAGAATTAATAATCCATAAGAAATATCTATTTACAAATATTGTTACAGTTACTAACAAATATGGAGATAAATTAGTTATACATTTAGAATATGAAGGATTAAAAGGAAATATATATAAATTCAGAACATATTTACCGGATAGATTTCATAGATTATGAAGTGAAGACCTAGAAGAATTATGTTCAGGTGATTTCTATTTCATATATAAGGGTAAGAATGAAAAAGGGCACCATGAAATAGATTTCGAATAAGAAAATATGTAAAATAAATGGTAGAATTAAAAGAATATAGAATATTTGTTGATTCAAGAAAACTTACAAATTATAAATCTCATAATTTACTAGTACAATTAGATAGAGAATTTAAGAATTGTGTTGATTTAAAATTAGTTAAAATAAGTTTATGTAATTCTTTTTATAATATATCGGATAAAACTCTTGAACATAGAGTCTTTCTAATTCATATTAGAAATATAGATAAATGGTTTCATCTATTTCTAAAACCAGGATTATATGATTTAGAAACATTAGCCCAAGAAATTTATCGGAGAGCACGATTAAAAATTAGAAGTGAAGATAAATTTTCAATTAGGTTCATAAAAAGTGATAGTTCTGATAAAATTAGAATAAAGATAGATGATGAAAACAAACATGCATTTTTAGTAAAAAAACCAATAGCTAAACTGTTAGGAATTAAACCAGATACTGTTACAGGAAACGTAGACGCTAATTCAAACTTAATACCTTTTACACACTTTTATACTTATTGCAATTTAATTGACCCTACAAAAACATTTGAAGCAACTAAAGATACAATTTGTAATTCTAGTATATTAAATATTTTACCATTGAAGAATGTTAAACAATTTGGAACTCAAATAAATTATAATTTAGCTGAGTGTGATTTTAAACCTTGTATTCCACATTTTAACAATTTTAAGTTAGAAGTAAGAAATCACAATGGATATTTAATTGATTTGAATAACTTTCCTGTAATTTGTGAATTAGTTATAAGATGTAAAGAGTAATTTTTTGATATATAAATGAATATAACTGTTGGACCGAGCATATGTTTTGGATTTGATTTTAAACGTGAGAAAGAAATGAAATTTAACATTAATGATGTAATTATACATATTAAAAATATTGCATTTTCTAATGAAACAACATTTGAGTATGAAAAAACAATAGATTACTAATTTAATTAGAGAATCTTCAAGATTTTATGAATTAGATGAAGATTCTATCATCGATGATATTAAAAAAATAATAATTGAAATATATACAAATGAAACTAGTAATGAAATAAATGTTGAATTAATCATCACTAAGATAACTAAATATTTTGAAGATAGTAATTTTTTTGATAAATAAATGAGTGATAATAAGTGGATAATAACTGGATTATATAATGGAGCATTACTATCAGTTGGAACTGTTGGTTATTCAATGGTATTAAAAAAAGTATTTAAAATGGGAAGTGTTAATGTTGATAGATTTGATATAAATGATATCTTAAAATTATTATTAGCAGTTACTTTATCTAATTTAACAATTGATTATTTGGAAAAACAAAAATATATTCCTCCCATATAAATGCATAATTTTTTTTGCTAAATAAATGGCTTCTGCAATTATAACTATTATAGGATCGGCAATTGTAAACGCTTTAGCATTTACTGGTGGTGGTTATTTATTTAAGCATATTGATAAAAATAGTTCATTAGGAGAACAAAGAAGACATAACTTAGCATTAGAAAAATACAATAAAGCAGCAGAAGAATATAGAGAAAAAAGACAAAACTATATGGATTATATTAACAAAGAATTATATGATCAGAAGATTTCACATAGAGATTTTCAATCAGTTGATGATGCAATGAGTTTATATAACGCGGTAACCAATAAAGAAAAATTACATCTATACAAACCTAAATTAACAGATTTTTATACCCCGAGTAAAGAACAATAGAAATATGAAATAATATGGATTTTAGGCGGAACAGTTATTGTTATATTTGTAGCATATAAATTTACTAATTAGTAATTTTTTGCTAAATAAATGGATGATAAAGTTGATAATATTGATATTATTCCTCATGATATAAATAAAACTAAATTGAAAATATATTTAGAAAAACAAATATTAGAATTTGAACGTGACTTAAAGATAAAAGAGAAAAAATATTTAAAAAGTAAAATTATATATTATTTTATTATCAGTGGTTCGGTTACAATTAGTTCTGTAATAACATTTTTAGCAATATTTTCACCATTAACACCTTTAGCTATATCAATTGGTGTGTTAGGATTAAGTTCAAGTGTTTTAACTGGTATAAGTTCAAAATTAAATATAAAAAGTAATAAAGAAAAAATTAAAACTAATATAAAAGTTTTTCACTAACGTTTTAACGTTAATGTTGAACGTTCGTGCAACGTTTTTATAATGTTTTTTTGTAAATGTATTTTAAGGTTCACAGAACGTTTTTGATAACGTTGACTGAACGTTACTTCACAACCTCTCTGCAACCATTGAGCTTGATAAAACGTTCCAATAACGTTTGTATGACGTTACTTTATAACCATGATGTCCTCTTTCATGAGCTCGAATAAATCCCTTTCAACTAACTAATATTTGAATTATTTTACCTAACTTTTATTTTGTGTAACTACGTATATATAAGTAATTGTATAAATAGGGGTTCAGATCAAAGGTCGAGCTCATGAAAAATGAAAATTTTTCATTTTTTACTCACTCACCCTCTCAACCTTTAATCTGGAACCCTATTTATACAATTACTCTAATATTTTTGTCACAGGGTGAGTTGTGGACTTCTCCGATGCGGAGTTTGGTTTTTCAGTTGTATGAACTGTCTAGTGGCGCCGGCCTAGGGGTTGTCGTCGTGCCAACCGGAAACCCGTGTTTATTATCATTATTTATATGTGATTCGATCTGTTGAGATCGAATTATTGTTTGCGCAAAATAAACTGGTTTTTATATTATAGAAATATTTCACTCCGTTTATTTAGGTAAGTGATGATGATAAACTGTTATATAAGTGTATGGTTTTTCATAGAGGCCGTCGTATTATGGAATATATTATGGATTTATAGTTACTTTTGTGTTAAACTTTCCGGAGTTTTCCCGGGGTTTTGTGTGACCTTGGCTTTCAAAATGGTGTCTTGATATAATAAATGGTTGCTTTAGGGTATGGTAGATGGGGGTTTGTGAAATACATATTATGTCTATAATTATGATAGAATTAGATTGTATATAGGAAATGCACTACTCTGGTTATTATTATTAAGGATAATGTTAAATAATCGTATCTAAGGCTAGTAAAATAGATATTAAGACTTTGTGGAATTATGATCATTATTTATATGTGATTCGATCTGTTGAGATCGAATTATTGTTTGCGCAAAATGAACTGGTTTTTATATTATAGAAATATTTCACTCCGTTTATTTAGTGGTAGCTGGGGAGCTGGTCAGGTGGCATTTCCAGACACCTGTCTATGACAGTGATATACGGCGTCGGCGGAGAATTTCGACTGATTAAACGAGACCATCTTTGAGGCTGCGGTTAAGCGGAGGGAGCAGCTCTCGTCGCCGTTAATGAATCAAATCGAGGAATCCGCTCTGTCATTTTTTTATAAATGAATATTTTATATATGAATAACTTCTAAAATCAATTTTAATAAAAAAATTGATATCATAATGGAAGCAAATAAGAAGTACTACTGCCCGACATGTAAAATCAATATAGATAAATCTCAAAAAGCAAGTGATAATAAAACTGAATCTCACTTAGAAAATAAATTAAAGTTAAAATATAAAGAAGATAGATTAGAAACTAAATTAGATGAATTGAAGAATGAAAAAGAAAAATATAAATGTGATACATGTAATCAATCTTTCAGTGATAAAAGATATTATAAAGAACATTTAAAATCTAAAAGTCATATTAGAAATATTAATAATGATATTTTAGGTGAAGATTATTTTGATAAAGATAATGATAAGAAACAGAAGACAATTAATAGAATAAAAATGAATTAAACAATAAAAGACCATACATGGAAGATGTTAGAAATTATATTAATTCATTAGATAATAAAAAAGAAATCGAGATAACTGAAGCATTTACAAGTGATATTGGCCCAGCTGCTATCGAGTTTAAATTTCATAAAGGTAAAACATTAGAAGAAAATAAAAAACATTTAGAAAATATGAAAAATATTATAAGAATAATGACAGACGTAGAATATCCTAAAATTAGTATATCTTCTAAAGTTAAATTTATAAAATCTGAAGATAAACCAATTTATAATACAAATTCTCATTCACAACATATTATTTCAAAACAACATATAGATGAAAAATTAAATAGATGTTATAATGATATAAAAAGTAAAACAGAAGAGAAATATTTTGAAGGATCTGGTTTAATATTTGATGAAATAATATTTATGACTTTACACGTGTACAATACAAAATATAATAAATTAACTAAATCAAAACCAATAGATGAAAATAATTTATCATATCATAAAGAACCAGATATTGAAGCATCGAGTTATATCAAACTACTATTTAAAGCTAATGCCGTTATAAATGTACAAAATCTGATGATAAATGTTTTCTATGGACAATTATAAGTTGTTTAAATCCTGCAACTGATAATATTTGTAGAGTATCAAATTATAAACAATTTGAAAATAATTATAAGATAGACAATTATCCTGTTAGAATTAAACAAATACCACAAATAGAAAGAGATAATAATCTAAAAATAGATGTATTTGATTTAATCAAATTACCAAATACAAAAGGTGATAAAATTAAACATTATACATTAGAACCTTTGTATTTATCAAAATATTATGATTCAAATGGTTTTATAGATATATTATATTATGAAAATCATTAAATTCTGGTGTCATTGATTATTCAGATCCTCCAATAACAAATACAATTAAAAAAATTCATCAATCAGCTGCAGCTTTTGGATTATATATAAAATCTGATTATCCAGAACTAATCAAAAGTGAATATTATAATTATAGAAATGAAAATATTATGAATCGTTTTTTGACTTATTAATTGAGTATAAAATCAAATTTAGTAAACTATTAAATGAAAATAAAGAAATAATTATGACAGAAGAAGATAAAGAAGAATTTTAGTTTGCAGATAAAAATGTTTTTATTGTGAAAAGACATTTAATCTAAAAGATAAAAAAGTTAGAGACCATGATCATTTGAATGGAAAGTTTAGAGGTGCGGCGCATGAGAATTGTAACTTACAAGCTAAGAAAATCAATTTTGTTCCAGTTATATTTCATAATTTATCAGGGTATGATGCTCATTTATTTATCAAACAGCTATGCCATAAAATAGAAGAAATCAATAATGAAATAGAAAGATTAAATTCAAATAGATCAAAAGATAAAATACGAACTTATAAATTCAAAATGTTAGCTAAAACATCTGAGAATTATATATCTTTCCAATTTGTGTGTCTAAGATTTATAGATTCATATAGATTTTTAAGTAGTTCATTAGATAATTTATCAAAATCATTAGTTGATGATGAATTAAAAATATTAAAGTAACACTATCCAAATAATGATGATTTTTAATTAATGAGATATAAAGGAGCAATTCCATATTCATTTTATAAATCACATAATGATTTCAATATAACTGAATTATTAAAAGAACAATTCCATGATGAATTAAAAAATGAATATGTTAAAGATGAAGTCTATAATAGAACATTGAATATTTGGAATCATTTTGGAATGAAAAATCATGGACAATTAGTAGATTTATATCTAAAATCCGATGTATTATTATTAACTGATATATTTGAAAGGTTTAGAGATGTAAATCTAAAATATTTCAATATTGATCCATGCAATTGTTATTCTAGTCCAGGTTTAACCTGGGACTGTGGTTTGAAACTTACAGATATAAAAATGGATTTGTGAACAAATACAGATCAATTATTATTATTTGAAAAATCTATAAGAGGAGGAGTTTCGAGTGTATAAGGTGATAGATATTTCAATGTAAATGATAACCCTGGTTATAAGTTATTATATATAGATGCAAATAATCTATATGGTTGGGCAAAGATGGAGCCTCAGCCTTGTGGGATATTTGAAATAAGTGAAGTTTTACAACATGAAAATAATAATAAATTTGATTGGAAGTAAAGAATTCTAGATATTGCAGATGATTCAGATTCTGGTTACTTCTTTGTTGTAGATTTAGAATACCCTGAAAACATTAACTTTAAATCTAGAAATCTAGCATACTGCCCCGAATATAAAACTGTAACACATGAAGAATTATCAAATTACCAAAAAAGAATTAAACCCGAAAATCATAATCATACAGAAAAGTTAATGGTAACTCAGGAAGATAAATATAATTATGTAGTACATTATCGGATGTTAAAATTCTATTTGAATCAAGGAATGGTTCTAAAAAAAGTACATAGATTTATTTCATTCAATCAATCTATATGGTTAGAAAAATATATAGATTTTAACACCAAACAGAGAACTAAAGCTAAAATTGATTTTGAGAAAGATTTCTTCAAACTAATGAATAATGCATTCTATGGAAAAACTTGAAAATATTAGAAATAGAAATTATATTGAGTTAGTTAGTAATGGTAAAAGAATTAGACATTTACAATCATATCCTAAATTAATCGGTAACAGAATATTTGATGAAAATTTAGCTGCAGTTAAAATGAGGAGAACTTCTATGAAATTTAATAAACCAATTTATGTTGGTGTTTCAGTTTTAGAAATATCAAAATTACTAATGTATGAATTTTACTATAATGTATTACAACCTCATCGGAGAAAAACATATAGAAATTCTATACTTTGATACTGATGCGTACATATTAAAGATTAAAACTAATAATATAACGGATGATTTAAAAACATTAAAACATCATTTTGATTTTAGTAATTATCCTAAAGATCATGAATTCTTTAACAAAAGGCGCCGGTAAATTCAAAGATTAATTAGGAGGTGAAGAAATGATAGAATTTATAGGTATTAGGTCTAAAATGTATTCATATAAAACTAAAACTCATGAAGCTATAAAAGGTTTAAAGGAATTACCAAAAGTGTAGTAGAAAAAAATATTCATTTCAAACATAAGATGAAATGTTTAAGATCAGAAGATCATGGAATGTTTATTGAAGAGATAGAGAAGATGAGTTTGAATCCTTTCGATGATAAAAGATATATTTTAGATGATGGTATACACACAGTTGCTTATGGTTGCAATTAAGATAAATACTTAAAATCTAAAAGAGAAGAAACAAAAGAGAGGGAAATAATGAACAGGATTGTAACGTGATAATCAAATTTTAATAAAAATATGTATTATAAATGGAGAGTAAACAAGTACAAAGTGAGAACAACAAATCATTTCTAGATAGAATCAAAGATACTTCAAATGTCAAATCAGTAGATTATAAATTCAACAGAGTTAA
The DNA here is from genome assembly GCF_964204645.1 of Tubulanus polymorphus. Lineage (NCBI taxonomy): Eukaryota > Metazoa > Nemertea > Palaeonemertea > Tubulaniformes > Tubulanidae > Tubulanus > Tubulanus polymorphus. Next base: position 16,757,344 of record NC_134030.1, on the reverse strand, counting down.
CAATTCATAAGAAATATTTAATTACAAATATTGATACAGTTACTGATAGATATGGTAGTAAATTAGTTATCCACTTAGAATATGATGGATTAAAAGGAAATACATATAAATTCAGAACTTTTTTACCAGATAGATTTCATAGATTATCAAGTGAAGATTTAGAAGAATTATGTTCTGGTGATTTCTATTTCATATACAAAGGTAAGAATGAAAAAGGGCACCATGATATAGATTTCGAATAAAATATGTAAAATAAATGGTAGAATTAAAAGAATACAGAATATTTGTTGATTCTAGAAGACTTACAAATTATAAATCACATAATTTACTAGTACAATTAGATAGAGAATTTAAAAATTGTGTAGATTTAAAATTAGTAAATATTAGTTTATGTAACTCATTTTACAATATATCGAATAAAACTATTGAACATAGAGCCTTTTTAATTTGTAATGAAAATAAAAATGAATGGTCCTATACATATTTAAAACCGAGGTTATATAATTTAGATACATTATCACAAGAAATTAATAGAAAAGCCGGGCACAAATTAGGTAGTAATTCCGGGTTTAGTATTAGATTTTTAAAAAGTGAGAGTTCTGATAAAATAAAGATAAGGTTGTCTTATATTAAAAAACATAAATTTATGGTAAAAAAACCTATAGCTAAACTGTAAGGACTTCCTCAAGATAGATCTTTTACAAATGTTGGTGCTACACCAAACTTAATACCTTTTACGCACTTTTATATTTATTGCAATTTAATTGATCCTACTAAGACATTTGAAGCAACTAAAGATACAATTTGTAATTCTGGTTTATTAAATATTCTACCATTGAAGAATGTTAAAGAATTTGGAACTCAAATAAATTATAATTTAACAGAATGTGATTTCAAACTATGCATTCCTCAATTTAATAATTTTAGATTAGAAATATTAGAAATCATAATGGATACTTAATTTATTTGAAAAACTTTCCTGTGATATATGAATTACTTATAAGATGTAAAGAGTAATTTTTTTTATATATAAATGAATATAACTGTTGGACCGAGTATATGTTTTGGGTTTGATTTTAAACATGGTAAAGTAATGAGAATTAAACTAAATGATGTAATTACTGATATTAAACGTAAATCATTTAATTATAATATAGAAAAAGTAATTGATTTAATCAAAACGCCTTTAGAATATTATGAATTAAATGAAGATGGAATTATCGATGATATTAAAGATATGTTATCTAATATTTATGATAATCATACAAGAAGTAATGACATAAATGTTGAAATAATTTTAACTAAGTTAACTAAATATTTTGAAGATAGTAATTTTTTTTATAAATAAATGAGTGATAATAAGTGGATGATACTGTGTTATATAATGGAGCATTATTATCAGTTGGAACTGTTGGTTATACAATGGTGTTAAAAAAAGTATTAAGAATGGGAAGTGTTAATGTTGATAGATTTGATATAAATGATATCTTAAAATTAACATTAGTAGTTACATTATCTAATTTAACAATTGATTATTTGGAAAAACAAAAATATATTCCTCCTATATAAATGCGTAATTTTTTTGCTTAATAAATGGCATCTGCAATTATAACTATTATAGGATCGGCAATTGTTAACGCTTTAGCATTTACTGGTGGTGGTTATTTATTTAAACTGGTGGTTATTTATATTGATAAAAATAGTTCATTAGGAGAACAAAGAAGACATAACTTAGCATTAGAGAAATATAGCTGCAGAAGAATATAGAGAAAAGAGACAAAACTATATGGATTATATTAACAAAGAATTATATAACCAGAAAATTACACATAGATTTTTAATCAGTCGATGATGCAGTGAGTTTATATAACGCAGTAACAAATACAAGAAAAATTACATCTATTCAAACTTAATTATCAGATTATTATAACCCAAGTAAAGAACAACAAAAATATGAAATAATTTGGATTTTAGGTGGAACAGTTATTGTTATAATTTGTAGCATATAAATTGACTAATTAGTAATTTTTTTTTAAATTAATGGATGATAAAGTTGATAATAATGATATTATTCCTCATGATATAAATAAAAATAAATTAAAATCATATTTTGAAGAGCAAATATTAGAATTTGAAAGTGACTTAAAGATAAAAAAGAAAAAATATTTAAAATCTAAAATTATATATTATTTTATCATTAGTGGTTCAGTTACAATTAGTTCTGTAATAACATTTTTAGCAATATTTTCGCTATAAACACCTTTAGCTATATCAATTGGCGTGCTAGGATTATCATCAAGTGTATTAACCGGAATAAGTTCAAAATTAAATATAAAAGGTAATAAAGAAAAAATAAAATCTAATATAAAAGAAATTAATAAATTAAAGAATACACTAGATTATATAATAAGTTTAAATAGTAATATAACCGTTGAAGAACAAGATAAATTATTAAAAGAATTAATTAATTATTAATTTTTTTTATAATATTCCTGCAATAGATTTCCATAAAGATATTTCATATAGAAATGAAGTTTTAAATTAATTAATTAATTTAGGTATTTATGTTACTGAAACTAATAATTCTAATGCAAAGATGGAAAATATATTTCATGTATATATAATTAATTTTTAAAAATTGAAAGATGAAAAACAATGGTTATTAAAATCTAAGATGAAGTATTGGCAGAACCAATTAAATTTTGCAGTTTATTGTGCAATAACAGGATGTGGAATTAGTTGGAATGATCATTTGAATAATTCAAAATATAAATTGATTCAAAGTTTATTTAGATTTCATACATACTTTCAAATATGATTAATATTAAATGAATTAGAGACTCCTTTACCGGGACCTAGATATTTTAAAGAATTAGATAATAATATTAATTTATCAAAGTTTTATAAAATTTGTAATGAATTTCACATAAATATAAATAATTCTGATTTTAGAACTAAAATTGGAACAATAAGATCACTTCCTTGCCCTAAAAAGATTGCAGAATATTGTGCAATTCCCATGCCAATTAATAGTTATAACAATATCTATAATAATAAATTAGGTAATGGTCAAATAGAAACTAAGCATTTAGAAACATTAAATTTCAATCAATTACCGAAATTCTATGATAATTTAAAAAAAGAAAACAATAATGGTTGGGTTTATTTTATTTTAGATAATAGTGAAGGATTTACTAAAGCTGGTATACAAAGAATAAATCAATCAATTAGAACTTATTTGATATGTATTCTAGGTGCACAAGTTGAAACAAGATCCCCAATAGTTGGAAATTTAAATACATCATTTGATACACAAAAACAATTCAAAGTATTATTTGAAGATTCAATTCTTGATGATAAAAATAGATCGATTCCAGAAAACATAGTTAGGTACCAAAATTATTTAGATAAATCTCATGTAAGATTAAATTATTGTATATGACCTAATCTATTAATCATTTCTGATGATTTAATATTAGAAATGGAAAATATAATTGGTTATGATAATCTAATTAAGACTGCAACAATACATAATAAGTTTGGATTAAATGATATAAATAAAAAGATTATCACTGCTCCAAAATTAATGGAAGGTGAAAAAATTAAAAAACATATTCAATCAACAGAAACTAAAACTAAGAATATCAAATTGGATAATGATTCTAAAATAAAAGATTACAATACATCAGAAAATTTAAAAACTGATATTATTCAACATGATATAATTAAAACTAATAATGATAGTATCTCACATGAAAATACTAAATTAGCTATAACTTGTATAGGAATTGTAATAGGAGGAATATTATATTTTAAATTTTAATTTGTTTTATAAGATATAAATGGAAGTAGAAGGTGGAGAAGATTATGAAATGGAAGACGTGGGAAATAATAATGATGGGTATATTGATGATGATTATAATGATGCTGAAACTAATATTGATAATGATGATGAAACAGCATATAGTTCTAATTTAGCAGATAGTGGGTCTAAAGGCCCATCAACAGATGAATTTGAGAGAAGAACTAAATCGAGAATAAATCCGGAAAATGAGAATCCAGATTTAGTAAAACAAAATTTAGAATATAATGAATATATTTATAATTTCAAACCTATATTTGAAAGATCTGGATATAATATCAATGATAGAGGTGCTAAACAGGAAGTGAACAATTCAACACAGCAAATTTTATTCAACATAGAATACTCATGGCGACATCTTGTGTGCCCGATGATAACTATCTGAAGCGATTTCATCAACGCGTGTCAAAACGCCGTGTGGACGCACACCAAAATTTGGACTGGTCTAATTTGGAACGGACCAGGTACGGACCCATTAAGACCGGTCTAAATAGTTGTCATGTGAACGCGCCTCATATAAACGATTTACCTGATGAAATTACTGCAAAGTGTTTCATTTATGATTGTGCCTATATATCCTAAAATCCAAGTGTTGCTTCAGAATCCTTGCAAGTGTTGCCTGATACATTCAGTCGGGTTCGCCAAACCGACAGCGTGAGTGTGTTTATAATTCATCGTTTCAGATCTCAAGATCACGTATAGAAAACAGCGCCAAAACTCAGAATGACAATACACGCGCTGCAGTTAAAGAGCCATATGATGAAAACTGATATCGCAAAATTTTAAAGTTCACGTGAAAGGGGGCGTTTATTGTCAAAATCCATCCAGGAACATATGAAATATGATAAAACACGCATTACAGATAGTTTTTGAAAAAAGAGAAAAAGTTATCCATCCATACAGGACAAAAGTACCCTAACAAAATAGGTGCTAGCAACTGTAAAATCGTTTAGACAACCGGTTGGTTAACAATGGTGATCTCGAACCATGTGTAGTAGTTCAAACACATTTTAGAGACAATACACTTCAGTTCATCCTATAGTAACCAACGGTGTTAGACGTGGTCGTTTGGATTTGTTCCGTCTAACAGGACTCCGGTGTACCCTCGCCCCTATTCACGCTATACGGTTTCGACAGTTTAAATGGAGTTTCTTTCTTCATTGTTAGAAAAAAACGACTTTCTAAAAGGTGGGTGAAACAAAATCAAGACACTTCGTGTTCGGCCATGTAACATAATTCTCGAAACGAAAGACTGAAATCGGGATCCGTATCCGTATATTTCGCAGAAGATGGGGGATGGGCTAACCTGCCCCATATTAGATGGGACAGGCAACCAGTCCATGTAAATTCATGTTGTTGAATTAGAGTCTACCATGACGGGAAAACTGACGAGTCACCATCTATGTCTGCTGACATAGGATCAAAGAAAGGAACTACAAAACACGTCTTCTTTCTTTGACAACTACTCGTGAACTAAACTTTATTTACATCAGGTCAACATCTGGTTTCATGCGCGTTACAGAGAATGCGCGGGAAAATATCGCGCCAGTACTATTCTATTAATAGTAGAGATCATCTCTCAACACCCCCACTTGATCTCAGCCTTTTACAATAAAAATACTACTTGACAAATACAATCAAAAAGAAGTTCAATTCACCAATTACCTAAATATCGAATATATAAGGATACGTGATACATGACATAATTTCATGTTGAGCATACAAGCACTGCGGTCAACATATTAAGCTTATAGATATTTCCACAATACTTAAAAAAAACACTCTCAAATCCGTTTTTCATAGCACTAACAATTACACTTTAATTTCCAAAAATAAAACTATGGAATTGTTCTAATTTGAAACAGGGACTTGGTTTTGTAAAAGCATCTGCTACACATAGAATCTGTTGGGCAGTACTCTATGTTTATTTTCCCAGCACTTATTTCAGATCTAATGAAGTGGTACCGTATGTCTGTGTTTTGATCTCTGGTGATTTACTGGGTTCTTACACAAGTTAATAGTTCCCTGGTTATCTTCGTGAGTGAGAACTGGAGTATGCATGTGTTCACATAATCAAGATCTTCCACGATTTGTATCAAATAAAGGTTTTCTTGTGTGGCGGCTGCTAATGCCATTTATTCCGCCTCGCATGATGACAGCGCAACTGTTGGCTGCTTCTTGGATTTCCATGATATTAATTCACTACCTTCAGTACGACTACCACTACGACTAACACAATAACCCGTAATGCTAACTGTGACCGGACGACACAGTCTCCAGAACGCTTTGTTTTTGCGCGGTGTGGCGCCACGTCACAGGTGTTTGACCTACTTATCCCCTTACTGCCTAAATGGCAATGTATAAAGCTTATACGGCTTGTATGTATGCCTGGTAGTCCTGGCAACCCCGGGGACTTGTTTGTGTTCGAGTTCGCTGGCGGGTGTATGAATAAAATCTATGTAGGTCACGAAAGTCATTATCGGTGAATAGAGGTCAAGTTGTGTAAACAAAGTAGGGCAAAATTGAAAGCTTTATAAATAGACACAGCGGCTGGTATACGGTGTCTATACATGACGCAGTGGATATAATGAAGATATATAGAGAGAATATGAAGCTGCAGTTAGGGGTAGGGGTACCCGAATGACCCGAAAGTAGGTATAATTTTTTTTTGGACATTTTGGGGGCCCCTAACGACCCCAGAATAGCTAGATCATCAGAAACAAGCTGAATCATCATATTTTAGTGTAGGGAAGCGTATTAGACCGTCTAGAAGTTTGAGAACCCAATATTTTTTGAAAAAATTTTTTTTTCGAAATAAAAGTCGCAAAATCTCAGGATCTGGTTTTTAGAGAAGTCGCATGGAAAGAGTTCAGTACGACTACCACTACGACTAACACAATAACCCGTAATGCTTTTCCTATCGTCAATCGACAAAGCCCAATCAGCATCACTAAAGCCTGTGAGTTTTAAACCTGAGCTATCATCCTTTCTGACACCAATTTGTAATCAATTGTCCCTTTTAAGTATCGCAGCATATGCTTAGCCGAGGTCCAATGTTCAACAGTTGGATTCGCTGGATACTGTGACAACTTGGTTACAACGAAACCAATATCGGGTCTGGTACACCTCATGGCGTATATCAGGCTACCGACGCACTCTCTATATTTCTTTGGATCACACTTCTCAGAACTGTCATTAAATTTCAATTTTTGTTCTGAAGGTGTTTTTCTAGGTTTACAATCAAACATTTCAAATCCGCGAAGCAATTTATCTATATACAATTTTTGACTCATTGTTACAACACCATTGTTCTGTTTGAACTCGATACCCAAGAACCAGGATAGTTTTCCTAGGTCCTTCATGTTGAACTTGTTGCTTAACATATTTTTGGTTTTTAACATCAATTTTTTGCTACTCGCCGCCGGGATTACATCATCTACCTAGACTAAGAGAATAACCATTTCATTTCCTACATTCATAACATACAAACATTGATCAACCAAACTTTGTTTGAATCCATGTTTTTCAAGATGTTCGTGTAACACATTATTCCAATTCCTACCACTTTGTTTTAATCCGTACAAAGATTTATGTAACTTACAGTAAAACTTTTCGCCGTCTGGGGATTTTAGACAGAAACCTTCGGGTTGTTCAACAAATATTTCACAGTCTATTGGCGCATTTAAATATGCAGTTTTGACATCCATTTGCTCCAGATTTAAGTCATATTAGGCCACCAGCTGCATAAGAATGTGAACTGAAGACATTTTAGCCGTTGGTGAAAATGTCTCTTGATAGTCAGTACCCTCAATTTGACTGTAGCCTTTGGCCACGTATCTAGCCTTGAAGAATTTAGAACCATCGGGTTTGGTTTTCACTGCGTACACCCACCTACCCCCCACTGCAGTTCTACCTGCTTGTAAACTGGTCAGTGTATAGGTTTCGTTGCTCTGCAGGGAATCAATTTCTTCCTGCATCGCGGCTAGCCAAAGTTTGGATTCAGATGATTCTACAGCTTCTTGATAATTCTTCGGACAATCGTCACTCACTCTACACAGATAATCAATGTTTCCAAATGAATTGTCACTGTTTGACATTTCATTCTTAGGTTCTAACAAATAGTCGTCCAAATATCCGGGACGTTGACAATTTCGCTGAGGATACCTAGAATTTCGAGTGTCATTATGTGAGTGAGTTTCCGATACTTGTACTTTTTGACTGCTAGGTTGTGACCTATTTTCAGAATTTTCCCTTGGAAACGCGCACAATGAATCATCGTCATAAGCTCGGATATCAACATGTGGTATTTGCGTTTGCTGTTCAGTGACTATTTTCTGATTGAACTTTACAACTCTGTGCCTCATAACTTTTCCCGTCTGTGGGAAGTAAACTAAATATGATGGGCTATTTCTATCATATCCTACGAATATACCTTTTGTACATCTTGGGTCTAATTTTGATTTATTCTGGAGGTATGCATAACATTCAGACCCAAATAATCTCAAATTGGATAGATTCGGTTTTCTCCCTGTAATAGCTTGATAAGGCGTTTTATTCAGCCTTTTGTTGAAACAACGGTTTCTAGTATATGCCGCTGCCATGACGGCATACGGCCACAAATCGTTTGACAGTTTCGCTTGAAAAAACATACATCTTCCCATCTCAAATAAAGTTCGCCAATGGCGCTCAGCGGTACCATTGTGATGGGGAGAGTATGGGGCTGAGGTATCATGTCGTATTTTATTCTCTATCAATAAGGTTTTGTAATTCTTACACATGAACTCAGTTCCTCTATCAGAACGTATACATTTAATCTTTCATTTAATCTCTATGTCGCGATTACCGTATCGCTTTAACTCTTGAGGAAATAAACAGATACAGCTCCGGTGTAATCATCAGTAAATGATACTGCATACTGGAACCCCTCTTTGGACATGGGTTCGATTGGTCCCGCTAGATCTGTGTGAACCAGATCGAATTTTGATTTTACCCTAGCATCAGGGACTCTATTTGTGTGAATTTACCTAAGGTACATATATTACAATCAATTGGGGTTTTTGTTTCACCAGAAATCTTCATCCCTTCAACAACACTTTCAAGTTGTAATACGTCATTATGGTTACAATGACCTAAAATCTCGTGCCAGCTTTGTAGGTCACGAGTTACACTAAACGAATCAGTTTGATACTCTATTTTATCAGACAACATCTTTAAATAATACAACCTACCATTCTTTTGGATATCATAATCTCTACCGGCATATTTCAACATTGCCGAATTAGGATTGAAAATTACAGTTCCACCTTCTTGAGTTGCCGCCTGTACTGAAAAGATATTCTGCGGATAGCTGGGCACGTACAAGGCGTTAGTAATAGGGGTAATGGGCTTTCAAGCCAAAGGTCGAACGGTCGAGCTCATTTAAAAACAAAACATTAAAAGTAATTTAAAACTATAATATATTTTCATAACCGTGTGTATTTTATATTATAACTAAATATTTATTCTAAGATATCAATAATTTAAATTTAAAAAGCATATTGTATTAAATCAATTGGTCGCTCCACTTCGCTACCGCTCCGCTCCGTGACCAATTGATTTATTTACAATACACAAATTCATATAATCAAATATATTCTAATAATAATAATTATTCTATTATTCAACTGAAATACACACGGTTATGAAAATATATTATAGTTTTAAATTACTTTTAATATTTGTTTTTTATGAACTCGACCATTCAACCTTTAACCTGAAAGCCCATTACCCCTATTACTCTTAAAATAATCATATACATGAATAACATTTAAATTGACAGATTATTCAATATAAAAGTATATATTTACAACATTATTTCAATATTCATATTTGTGTGAGTTAGATTTTTAAACATTAAAAGTGTTAGTAAAGTGTGATTGAAATAATTTATAGCTGTTTATACTAGAACATGATTCTATTTGAGTCTATATACATTTCATGTAAAGAGCTATGGAATAAATCTAAAAATTCACAGCTGTTACAGCTGTTACTATGACGCCGCGACATATGAGACATAATATTGCAAACGTGTAGAGAAAATTCTAGAAAGGTGTGCCGGAACCAGATGACGTGGCAGGAAATGAACAGGCGCTGTAACATTACGCTCAGGATATTCTCTCGAAACGAAATTAGGAGTTTATAGTTTACAATTCTAAATCTTAATGTAAGTACTGTTTTTTGTAGTTATTAGGGCTATTAAATATGAAACCTTTAGATATATTTAAGTGTATTTAGTATATCTTTTAGATGGCTAGAGTTGCCGCTAATATCTTTTAGATTAATAAAACGCCATACGCATCAAGAAGTGATAGAGAAACTCAAGATACTCTTTCTGACTGAGGAATCAACAGCAATGGATATCGAACCAATAGAAATTAGCACAAGAAACACAAGAATCGCCAAAAGATCGACGAAGACTCCAATGATTAAGTTTAACATTTGTTGATGTAGTTAAATATTTACCAGCAATTGAAAAAATGTTTGTAATTATAAATTGTATTTATAGAAATCAAATGATGTATTGGAAGAAACGACTGAACAACTTGTATAATGTATTGTGTAAATCTACTTGGTGAATGTTCTATGTTCGGTCGTTTCAATTATGATTAGCGCATGCGCATTAAGCAAAAACGCTCCTATAAGAGCGGTTTTGCCTAGTGCACATGCGTTTGAATTTTCTTTGTTCAGTTGTTTCTATTTTACAGCATGAATATATAATTATGATTAGCGCATGCGCATTGATCAAAACCGCTCCTATAAGAGCGGTTTTGCCTAATGCGAACACGTTTTGATATTTTATGTCGGTCGTTTTCTATTTTACAGAATTTACAGAATGAATAAAAATTATGATTAACGCATGCGCATTAAGCAAAAGCGCTCCTATAAGAGCGGTTTTGCCCAGTGGTATTATTTAGATATCAAGGAATCGAAACTGACTTATAAAAAGCAGCGAGGAATGAAAAAGGATGACGTTGGTCGAAGAAATGGAAGAGGATTCTAAAATATTAACCAATTTAGTAAAAAAATACATATAATAAATGGAACCAGAACAACCACAAACTATCAATATTACAAATAACACTGGTGTTATAAATATATACTACAAGAAGTGTTCTAAATGTGAATTAGATAAATTAGCTATAACAGAATTTAGTAAGCGTAAGATTAGCAAAGATGGTTTTCAATATTGCTGCAAAACTTGTATTAAACTATATACCAAGCAATATCGAGAAGATAATAGAGAAGCTTATAATGATTATATGACAGAATATATGTAAGAAAGTTATCAAACAGATCTTAATTTTAGATTGAAACAATGCTTAAGATCTAGATTAACACAATTATTCAACAAAGAAACGCATTCAGAAACACTATTTAATTTATTGGGTTGTTCAGATGAATTTTTCATATCATGGATAATATATCAATTCGATGATAAAATGAATATAGATAATTATGGTGAATACTTTCATATTGATCATGTGTTGCCGATTTCTAAATTTAACATGAATGATGAATACAATAAAAAACTTATTTGGAGTTGGAAAAATTTAAGACCATTAGAAAAGAAGGAAAACATAATTAAATCTAATAAACTAGATTTACAGTTATATTTAGATCAACTGGATAAAGCAAAGACATTTGTTGAATTATGGAACTCAACACATAATGAAAAATACGTTGAAGCTTAAGCGCTTAGAAAACCGGTTACTCTCGATCTATGTCAAACCGCCTATATGTAATTGTATTAGGTTGTTTACAAAAGCATATGTCGCACGTTATATTCAGTTGAATAGGGTGTATCTCATTTGAATATTGATCGAATGTGCTATTTCAGTTGAAAAGGATTAATCAATTATATTACAAAGGAACATCTGTTGCACAGACAGTGTTTAGATAGTGAATAACTGGCAGTTATAAACGCGCAGCACATAAGCATAGGAACGTATAGGATATTCTCTCTATAAACACAATTTTAGGAGTTTACAGTTATAAATGTAAGTACTGTTTTTGTTGTTATTAAGGCGTTGGGAAACGTTAAACATGTAAAACTTATCCTGGTAAGATGCGCCACGAATGGCTATGTTTAAGTGCTGTAATTAATATTTTACAACTACAACTTCAAGTTAGTTTTATTCTACGTTAGATATTTATCTTTTAGATAACAAAATGAAGGCCATTGAATCATGAAAGTGAAGATAGATGAATGTGAAATCAGAAATAATGGATATTTCAACTCATGAGACTGTAGCAGTTTAGCCATACTGTATAGGCTTTCAATGCATTACGTTTTCGGAATTTCAATTGCGTCATTAAGCTGTTGTTCAATTGCGTCATTAAGCTGTTGCATTCCACGCATACCTTACCGCGCATTAAATGCGCGGGTTGGAATGTGGAAATCGATAATGATTGCAAAATAAAATATATGTGTTTATGAAATAGTAATTCCACCAATCGTTTCTTTGAATTTATTGTTAGTTTTAGAATTTATTATCGAGAATCCGAAATGACTTATCTGGACAGTTATAATTACTGCTCCTAATAGATAGACAATAGTAGTGAGATATTAAATCCTAATTTAAATAAAATATAATAAAAAAACAATAACTTCAACTAGCTAGTGAATTCTATTATATTTTTAATATTTTCTTTTGCAATTCTTTTCAAAAGAGAATACTTTATATTTTGAATAGATTCAAATAAAAAAACAATAACTTTAACTAACCTAGTCAATTTAGTATCAATAACTTAACTAGCTAGTATTAAAATATTATAATATTTTTCTTGCTTTTTTCTCTAATATAAATGTCAAAGAAATCTAATAAGAATAATACCAACATTGAAAAAATATTAGATGATTTAGACATTAGTGATAATAAGGATATTCCAATCAAAATTGAAAATAATATTAATTGTAATATTGATTATGAATACTACTTATATTGTAAACACCATCTTGAATTAATAATTGCTAGCGGAAAGTGTAAACAATTTTTAACTTAGACTATTACTTTTCAAGAATTAGATGCTATGAAACCTGATTAAGTAATAAAATATTTTAAGATTTATGAAGAAGCAAGATTAGCTAGAATAAATGATTATGTTACTCTAAATTATGTAACCAGTTAATACCAATTGTTGATGAAAATAAATTATATAGTGATTTGAAAAATGACTATTTAGTTATGACTGAATTACAAAAATGGGTTGGATATGCTTCATTTCAATTAGGATCGGTTATGACATTAATTTCTACTGGCGTCATAACATTTTCGAACATCAAGCCTATGGAATATAAATCAGGTAAGAACGAAACAGATGTACTACAACCAAACGTCGAAACAGAAAATGAATCAGAACAAAAATTAACTAAAATAAATGAGTGATGGCGTTAAGAAAAAGCCTAGATCCGAGAAACAAATTAAATGGGCAAGAGAATTAGGTAAAAGATCTTCAGAATTAAAAAAGCTAAGAAAAAGAAATGAACTGAATATAAATGAATCACAGACTTTATCTGATGTTGATTCAAATAATAATCCATCTAATTCTTCTAATGCTGGAAGTAATAATTACTTATATATTACAATTGGATTAGTAACAGTTATTATATTATCCGGTGTAATATATAAATCAAAATTCAAATCTGATGATAAATATGATTCCAATGACAATAAACCTATCATACCAGAAAATAAGTCAAATCATAAAACCATTGAAACTAAATCCAAATTATTATTAATGGATTAAAATAAGATGAAAAAAGAAGAATATTTAAGAGAGTTATGTTATAACCCAGAAAGTGAAGTATCATAATCTAACGTTTCAGAATTATGGAATAAAATTAAATCTGATAATGAAAATATAAAATATAGTGAATTAAAATCATGGTTACAAAATCAACCAACATATCAAATACACAAGAAAATGGATAAAACTTATTTAACAAGAAAAGTTATGGTTTCATATATCGATCAACAATGGCAAGCAGATTTAATTGACATGAAGAACTTAGAGGAATACAACGAAGGATATTTCTGGATATTGAATGTTATAGACATATTCAGTCGATACGCATGGTCAATTCCAATCAAAAATAAAACTGGAATAGAAGTTACAAATGCTTTTAAATCTATATTTAAAGAAGCTATTCCAGATAAGATACAATTTGATGAAGGTAAGGAATTTTATAACAAACATTTTAAAAAACTATTATCTGATAACGATGTAAAATATTTTTCAACACACTCATATAAAAAAGCATCTATTATAGAAAGATTTAATAAAACATTGAAAACTAGAATGTGGAAATATTTTACTGCTAATGAAACATATAAATATATCGATGTATTAGATGATTTAGTGAAAGGTTATAATAATTCTAAACATAGTTCTATAAATATGAAACCTATACAAGCTAGAAAAGAAGATAATTCAGAAATAGTTTGGAATAATTTATATGGCGCGTTTGTTACACATGATTTCGGTGAACCTAGATTCAAAATTGGACAACACGTTAGAATATCTAAATATAGAAAAACATTTTATAAAGGTTATACCCCTAATTTTACAGAAGAAATATTTAAAATTAAAAAGATAATATTAACTAAACCTTTTGTTTATAAACTAGAAGATCTAAAAGATGAAGAAATATTAGGTTATTTCTATGAACAAGAATTATCACTTGTACCAAACCAGATGAAATAGAATACAAAATAGAAAAAGTATTGAAAAGAAAAACTCTTCAAGGAAAAAAGTATTCTTTGGTGAAATATAAAGGATACGATGATAAATTTAATGAATGGATTTTATCTAGTAAAATTAAAAGAATAAATGAATAAAGATTTATTTATATTTGAACCGCATAATATGTTAGTTACTGGTGTAAGCAATTGTGGTAAAACACATTTCATATTAGATTTGTTAGAAACTATTTATAAGAATCATTTTGATAACATAATATTATTTTGTCCTACTTATGAAATGAATAAAACATATAATAGAGATATAGTTAAGATAAAAAAGTTTATTATGTTAAATCCTAAAACAGTAAAAGAAAATTTAGATAATTGTATAAAAATAGCAATTGATACTTATAAAGGATCAAATACATTATTCATTATAGATGATTGCGCAAATTTACATGATTCAAAAGTGAGAGAAAGATGTTATCTAGCTTTCTCTGGAAGACATTTCGGGATAACAACATGGGTTTTAAATCAAAAAATATAATTCAATTGTTAAAGACTTTAGAGAAAACATTAGATTTCTAGTTTTATTCTACAATAAAGATAGAAAATCTATGCAACAATCATTGGAAGAAAATCAAATTATATCTACTGAATTACATGATGAATATATGAATCAATTAAAGAATAATAAAGGCTCAAAATTATTACTGAGATTACAATTTCCCTATGAATATAAATTTATAAAATAAAATTTATATACCTTTGTATTAGATACCCTATTAGATACCCTAATACCTGATACCCTATTAGATACCCTAATACCCGATACCCTATTAGATACCTTAAATACTTAAAACCCCTTTTTTAAATAAATATTATTTATACAATTTTCAACCAATTTAGTTTTATTTTTTCAACTAATATATGAATAAGTTTGAAAATAATAAAGGTTATTTATTATTACTGAGGTTTCAATTTCAATATGAATATCAGTTTATAAAATAAGATATTTTATGTATTAGATTGTATTAGATATGTATTAGATACCTTAAATACCTTAAATACTTAAAACCCCCTTTTTTATTTACTACTATTTTATACAATTTTCAACCAATATTATTATTTGTGTTAAATATAATTAATATTTTAATCACTTTCACTATCAGACTCTAACAATTTATTCAAATTCTCTACCGAATTTCCTTCTTCAAATTCTCTATTATTTTTATACTTATTCTTCACCTTTTTTACCGCATCATCAATAGTTGTTTCATTGTTATGCTTATTCATCCAATCAAATTTATCATTATTTTCTACTTTATGTTTCATAGAATCTTTATTAGTGTTTGCTCCTAATATTTCATTTACAGTGTTTGGTTTTAATATTTCATTAGCATCGGTTAAATCTAATTAATCTTTATTAGGATTTGCTAATAATAAATCTTCATATATTTTTTCACCATTTACTTTTTGATTTGAAACAAACTTTGTAACATATCTAAATGGGTGTTCTATAAATTCTTTTAAACCAACACGTTCTATAACATTATTTATATGTACCCTTGTATTCATATGTTTATTCCAATTTGATGTAGCGTTTGAAAATTCACTTTTACAATATCCACAATAATTTCTATTTTCACTAACATTTAATATTATTTCATTATTAGATGTAGAAGGTATTACATTATTAGATGTTGAAGGTATTACATTATTAGATGTAGAAGGTATTACATTATTAGATGTAGAAGGTATTATATTATTAGATGTAGAAGGTATTACATTATTATCAATTACATTACTTAAATTATCAACAACTTCACTTTTATTATTATCGATTTCTATTAGTTTAGTTTTATAAATTTCGAAAATAGGATCAAATATCAAAGCTATATTACAAGGTATTACATAATATAAACCATCATTATTTTCATGTGTATCGATGTATGGAATATGTTTATATACTTTACCTCCTTCCATTTATTATATAAATTTTTATTAAAGTTAAAATTTTAATACATAACACTATTTAATTGAGAATTTACAATATTTAATTGCGCGTCAGATATAATATAAATGTGCATTTTAAAATTTTTGATTCCTTTATTCTTTGTCATGAATAATTGTATTCCATCTTTAGTGTTTTGTAATTTTTTTCCAGAAACATGTAATGAATTTTCCTCTGTTGTTCTAAAATCTAACCATAATGCATATTTATTACCGGTATAATAATCAATTTGATTGATATTACAATTTTCAGATGATTTTACTTTTTCATTCATAAAATGTTTTCTAATTTCTGGCCATTGATCTATCATTCTCATTCCTTGACAAAATATTTTATTTGCTATTCCTTCGATAGTTATTTCAGGATTATAATAATTATCAACATTTATTGCACCATTAGTATATGTTGCAATGGTAAAAAATATTAATATACCTTTAATAGATCTTCTTGGGAAGTTAATATTCTCATTAATTATTTCATCATTTGCATTAATAGTTACAGTTTTGAATTTATCAATATAATCATATAATAATGAAAATCCTTGATTGTATTTAGTTTGAATTATACTTGAAATATTTTCATCAGTAACTGTATCATATTCTAAACATATATTCGATAATTTATAACTCATATCTTTATTAACGCTAGATATTACAATTTCATTTACAGGAGCAAATGTTATTTCGAATATAACATCTTCTTGAATTGCGTATTTATATAAAGGTGCATTATTATGTATCAATTCAAAGTCTAATGGAATTTTATATTTGCTTCCATATATACTTTTTATCAATTTATCTACAGCATTAGTTAATATTGCATTATGCGCTTCTGATCTTAATTTATTTTGGTTTTCTGATTGGATGCCTTGAAATATCATATTATTTCTATTTTCTTTAGTTAACCATAAATCTTTATAATGCATAAATAAATTATAATCATCTAATGAGAAAACTGTTTCTGGACCAATCTTTATGGTTAATTTTTTAATCAAATATCTCCCAACATTATCAACAACATAATTATTATTATTACTGATTACTTTTATATCGGCTGATAAATAAATACTATTTGGAACATAAAAAGTATTTTGTGTTAATCTAGGAATTCTGACATATAAAGTTTCATCAGGATTAATATTAGAAGGGTTATGAGTAATTATATGATGTGATCTTTCTGCTTTAATAGCATTAGATATTCTATGATTCTTAGAAGGATTGATATAACTCCCACTCATTTATTTAACAAAAAAATTAATTATTTATTTTTTATCATGTTTACTTGATATTTTTTGATATCATATTCACTAAACCAAAAATAATTGCACTTACAACTGTAATTAAAAATAAAATAATATGTTCAGCAGCAAAGTAAATAATGTTTCCTGCTGATTTCAATATAAAACCAACAATTGATGCAATAACTCCTGGTAAAGCTGCAGCAGATTTTTTAGATAGTTCCCATTAATATTTTGCTAATTTCTTTAAACCATCTTTAACTTTATCTTGTATAGAATTATTATCATTCGGGGGTTTATCCGGTTTATTGGGAGTAGGAGTAGATTTTAAAGCATTTGATATTGCTAAACCAATTGTTGTAAATAACATAGTTACAGCTGTTAGAATTGAAATAATTGTTATTCCTTCTAATTTAAATAATAATTTTATTCTATCTTTCAATGATATTTCAGAATTTGGTTTCATCAACAAATCTTTAAAAATAACTTTTAATCTATTTATATTATAATCATATGATTTTAACAATAATTTAATTTCTTCTTTTTGTAATTCTATGTTATATTCTAAATCATCCTTTTCTTTTTCTAAATACGCATTTCTTTTTTTAAATTCGATTTCTTCAATAACTTTATTATCTCTATCTAATTTTAGTTGTTCCGATTCTTTTCTTGATTTAAATAATTCATCTTCTAAAGTTCTAATTTTTAAATCTCATACTTTTATCATGCGCAATTTGATCAGATGCATGTCTTATACTTTCAATTTCTCTAATTGCTTTATCAGAAAATATATCTAAATCTTCTAATTCTTGATCTGTTGCATCAATTAATCCATTCGGTAAAAGTTTTTCAATTGGAACTTTATTTGATTTAAGTTTACTAGTTTTGGAAGTTATATTCTGTTCAGAAGTTGTTTCTGTTTCTGGATTATCTTTGATTGTTTCAAATAATTTATTAATTCTTTTTTTAAATACTCTTTCATTTTTATTCATTTCTTCTTGTGTTACATCTTCTATTTCATTACTATTTCTTATTCTCTTAATTCTAGATAGGTCTAACCTAAGCAAAGTTGATTTTGCAAATATTTTTACTGCTTTTTTATAAGAGATATCAATATAATAATCATCTTTCAAATGATAATAATATTCACCATTATCTAAAAGTTTTAAATCTTTTACTAAAAGTCTGGCGCCTCTGGCATTTATATTATATCCAGATCTTTCAAATACAGGTTGGAAATTATAAATATATACATTATATTCTAAATTTTGTTTTACTAAATCTGGATTTTCATTTTCAGGATTTATTCTCGATCTAGTTTTTCTATCATATTCCTCTGTTGATGGGGCTTTAGAACCACTATCTGCTAAATTAGAATTATATGCTGATTCATTACCATCATCAATATTAGTTTCTGCATCGTTATAATCATCATCAATATATCCTTCATTATTATTTCCCATGCCTTCCAATGGAAAATTTTCTCCACCTTCTGCCATTTACATAATAAAAAATTAAAATTAAAAATATAATATTCCTCCGATTACAATTCCTATACAAGTTAAAGCTAATTTAGTATTTTCATGGGATTTATTATCATCATTTAGTTTAATTATTTCATGTTGAATATTATCAGTTTTTATATTTTCCGTAGTATTGTAATCTTTTATTTTAGAATCATTATTTAATTTAATATTATTAGTTTTAGTTTCTGTTGATTGAATATGTTTTTTATTTTTTTCACCTTCCATTAATTTTGGAGCAGTAATAATCTTTTTATTTATATCATTCAATCCAAATGAATTATTTATTGTTGCAGTTTTAATTAGATTATTATAACCAATTATGTTTCCCATCTTTAATATTAAATCATTAGAAATAATTAATTGATTAGGGCCTATACAATAATTTAATCTAATATGCGATTTATCTAAATAATTTTGATATCTTACAATGTTTTCTGGAATCGATCTATTTTTATCATTATGAATTGAATCTTCGAATAATACTTTGACTTGTTTCTGTGCATCGAATGAAGTGTTATCATTTCCAATTATTGGGGATCTTGTTTCAACTTGCGCACCTAAAATACATATCAAATAAGTTCTAATAGATTGATTTATTCTTTGTATTCCAGCTTTAGTAAAACCTTCACTATTTTCTAAAATGAAATTAACCCAACCATTATTATTATCAATTTTATAATTATGATAAGCTGAAATTCTATGCATATAATCAATTCTTTTTATTTCATACTCTTCACCAACACCTTGCAATTTACCATGCGCTCTAAAATCGGAATTAATATTTATATTAAATTCATTACATATTTTATAAAACTTAGATAGATTAATATTATTATCCAATTCTTTAAAATATTTAGACCCGGGTAAAGGACATTCTAATTCATTTAATATTATTCTGATTTGAAAATATGTGTGAAATCTAAATATTGTGTGAATTAATTTTAAATCAGAATACTTCAAATTTTTATCTAAGTTATTTAAATGATCATTCCAACTAATTCCACATCCTGTTGTTGCACAATAAACAGCAAAATTTAATTGATTCTGCCAATATTTCATATTAGATTTTACTTTATATATATGATATTCATCTCGAGTAAAAGTAACTTCATATGTATTAAATATATTTTCCATTTTAGAAATAAAAAACTGTGATTCAGTAACATAAATTTCTAAATTAGTTAAAGAATTTAAAACTACATTTCTATATGTAATATTTTTCTTAAAATCTATTGCAGGAATATTATATTTAATTGATTTATTATATTATATTATACTAATTCTTTTAATAATTTATCTTGTTCTTCAACTGTTATATGACCATTTAAACTTATTATATAATCTAGCGTATTCTTTAATTTATTAATTTCTTTTATATTAGTTTTAATTTTTTCTTTATTACTTTTTATATTTAATTTTGAACTTATACCGGTTAAAACACTTGAACTTAATCCTAATACACCAATTGATATAGCTAAAGGTGTTAATGGACTGAATATTGCTAGAAATGTTATTACAGAACTAATTGTAACCGAACCACTTATAATCAAATAATATATAATTTTACTTTTTAAATATTTTTTCTTTTTAACTTTTAAATCATTTTCAAATTCTAATATTTGTTTTTCTAAATATGTTTTTAATTTAGTTTTATTTATATCATGAGGAATAATATCAATATTATCATCCATTTATTTAGCAAAAAAAAATTACTAATTAGTAAATTTATATGCTACAAATATAACAATAACAGTTCCACCTAAAATCCAAATTACTTCATATTTCTTCTGTTCATTACTTGGGGTATAATAATCTGATATTGTAGGTTTATGTAGATGTAATTTTTCTTTATTGGTTACCGCGTTATATAAACTCATTGCATCATCAACTGATTGAAAATCTCTATGTGAAATCTTCTGATCATATAATTCCTTGTTAATATAATCCATATAGTTTTGTCGTTTTTCTCTATATTGTTCAGCTGCTTTATTGTATTCCTCTAATGCTAAGTTATGTCTTTTTTGTTCTGTTAATGATCCATTTTTATCAATATGTTTAAATAAATATCCGCCACCAGTAAATACTAAAGCGTTAACAATTGCCCATCCTATAAAAGTTATAACTGCAGAAGCCATTTATTTAGTAAAATAATTATGCATTTATATGGGAGGAATATATTTTTGTTTTTCTAAATAATCAATAGTTAAATTAGATAAAGTAACTGCTAATGTTAATTTTAAAATATCATTTATATCAAATCTATCAACATTAACACTTCCCATTTTGAATACTTTTTTTAATACCATTGAATAACCAACAGTTCCAACTGATAGTAATGCTCCATTATATAATCCAGTTATTATCCACTTATTATCACTCATTTATTTATCAAAAAAATTACTATCATCAAAATATTTAGTTAACTTATTTACGATTAATTCAACATTTATTTCATTACTAGTTTCATTTGTATATATTTCAATTATTATTTTTTTAATATCATCTATAATAAAATCTTCATCTAATTCATAAAATCTTAAAGATTCTCTAATTAAATTAGTAATCTTTTCTACATTTAAAGTTTCATTATCTATTGTTGTTTCATACTCAAATGTTGTTTCATTAGAAAATGCAATATTTTTAATATGTGTAATTACATCATTAACGTTAAATTTCATTTCTTTCTCACGTTTAAAATCAAACCCAAAACATATACTCGGTCCAACAGTTATATTCATTTATATAGTGAAAAAAATTACTCTCTACATCTTATAACTAATTCATATATCACAGGAAAGTTATTCAAATCAATTAAATGTCCATTATGATTTCTTATTTCTAATCTAAAATTATTAAATTTAGGATTGCAAGGTTTAAAATCACATTCAGCTAAATTATAATTTATTTGCGTTCCAAATTCTTTAACATTTTTTAGCGGTAAAATATTTAGTATACTAGAACTACAAATTGTTTCTTTAGTTGCTTCGAAAGTTTTTGTAGGATCAATTAAATTGCAATAAATATAAAAGTCTGTAAAAGGTATTATATTTGAATTTCCATCTACGTTTCCTGTAACGGTATCTGGTACAATTCCTAACAGTTTAGCTATAGGTTTTTTTACCATAAACGCATGTTGACTTTCATCATGTAACTTTATTTTAATTTTATTTGTGCTATCACTTTTTATAAATCTAATTAAAAATTTATCATCTCTTCTAATTTTCAACCGTGCTCTTCTATTAATTTCTTGAGCTAATGTTTCTAAATTATATAATCCTGGTTTTAAAATTAGATGAAACCATTTATCTACATTTCTCATATGAATTAAAACAGTATTATCTTCAATAGTTTTATTCGATATATTGTAAAAAGAATTACATAAACTTATATTTACTAATTTTAAATCTACACAATTCTTGAATTCTCTATCTAATTGAACTAGTAAATTATGAGATTTATAATTTGTAAGTTTTCTAGAATCTACAAATATTCTGTATTCTTTTAATTCTACCATTTATTTTACGTATTTTCTTATTCGAAATCTATTTCATGATGCCCTTTTTCATTCTTACCTTTGTATACGAAATAGAAATCTCCAGAACATAATTCTTCTAGATCTTCACTTGATAATCTATGAAATCTATCTGGTAAATATGTTCTGAATTTATGTGTATTTCCTTTTAATCCTTCATATTCTAAGTGTATAACTAATTTATCTTCATATTTGTTAGTAACTGTATCAATATTTGTAATTAGATATTTCTTATGGATTATTAATTCTTTTAACTTTTTGAATTTATAATCTACTGATTTGACATTTGAAGTATCTTTTATTCTATCTAGAAATGATTTGTTGTTCTCACTGTGTGTTTGTTTACTATCCATTTATAATCGGTTCCTGAACTTCGCTGAAAAAGCTGAAACACTGAAACGCTGAAAAAAAACGCTGAAATTTCAGGGAATTTCCGAAAAACGCCGAAATTTCAGGGAATTCCCGAAAAACGCTGAAATCGTGCTAGGTACCGACAATACACGTTTTGAAATAATTTCCGGGCCGGTATTCGCTGCCGAGTCCTGAACCGTCTTTTAGTCTCCACCTTCGGTTACAGAGACATGCATGGGCAGTATGTGTGGAGTATACTTCTAGAGGGCCACTTGTTGAACAAATTAATTCGCTTGAAATCCGGATTTTTAATGCATACAGGCAGCATGATGAGGAAAACCCATTCACAAACCGTGCAAGCCAACTTAAACACTATGCTCAATATTCCAAGAATATGGTTTACTTCTATCGTCCATGTATAAAACAGGATTATAAGCAACTTTTCTTTTGTCAACACGTTGATGGGCGACGGACTATGGTATTCTCTGAAGGAGGTAAATTAAATTTGACAGCTAGTTATATAAATGATGCAGCTTTTGGACAAAAGGGATCTAACTAAATTTCTTTTTAATTCACCGTGGAATGGAATGGATTGACGCCAATGACATGCAGTAGGCCCCTACTTATAGGTCATACTAATTAGCGTCAACCAATTAATCTTAATCGGGCAAACCATTCAACAACTGTAATTTATTTGCTGTGTTAATAGGTTGTTTTTTTTTTTAAAATGACATACCAACTGTTAGAAAAATGTACCGATTCTTATTTTTAGACTACTACGGTATCTATAAAAGGAGGAGTCATAGATAAAGTTGATTTGCTCAGCTGGACACACTTCTTGTCAAGTACATCATCTCAAGTATTGGGTGTTTTGTAAGTTTGATTTCAGTATTTATTTACTAAGTGCTGTTCCCTCGGACCTCAGCGCTTTCAAACTAGGCCCACCCCATAGGCTATATCTCCAGAGTGTGTTAGCCACTATTCTTTTATTTCCTACTTTAAATGCACTTTTTTTCTATTTTTAGACTCGGGCTAAGAATGTGCAAATTTGAGATACTGAGAAATCAGATGGCACTAGTTAACTTGAACTGCGAAATTTGCAGCAGGATAGCTGAACGACACAATTTTTAAAAACAAAATGGCTATTCGAATGCTATTTCAGTAATAACTTGATTCAACCAGAGAGAAATAAGTCAATTGGGGATGTACAGTACACCCACTTTACTTCCCCGTTTTCCTGGTACCAAATTTTTTATCTTAAGCTAAGCAATATTCTAAGGTATGCTAGTGAATTTCATTAGAATATAAAGCAATGGAACCAGAATTCAAGCCCGAGTTAAGCGAACTATTGATTCTGATATAATGTAAGAACTGATTTCTTTTGTGTATTCTTATAATGTGTTAAGTATTATTTTAAGCTGTTAAATAATATAATTAGACAAACGTCAAATTATTGGATCTTTCTTGTTGACTCGTTTAATTTTGTGAGTTTAGAGTTCCAGTCAATCCACAATGTGCAGTGCCTAGCCTTCATCTAGTACTAAAGCCAAGCCTGTGTATGGGAAAACGTTGTAACGTTGTTCGACTCTCATAAGCCAGACAAATAAAAACTTGCAATACATTGCAGATAGTAGTCTCCAGCAAGTAGACAGAGAAAGTAAACCAGGTTTTACCCCGTACCCTACCCGGCATCTTCACCTGTCAAGGGATTCGAACCCACTACACTAAAAGCTGTTCTCCGAACCGCTTGACCTCGAGTCGTTACTAGCCGACCAGAATCAGGTCGGGCCAATCACAGCGTTGTTACAAACGACATTTGGCATCTATGAAATTTCCCGGTAAATGGACCAATCAGCGAAAACGGAAGTATTGTCGCGTGTTGATATATGACGTCATTCGCTAAAACGCCGGTAATGAAATCGCGCGTCGTGAGGCCAGGGGGCAGGTGGAAGCGAGTTTGGGAGCGATACTGGTCTCCTGGCAAGCGAGGATGCCTACCTGGGAACGAAAGACACTCCAAGACTCCTTCCTTGAAGAGATTGTAGAAATATGGCACCCAATCGTAGTAATGCCAAGTACAGTATACTATGACGGTTGAACCTTTATTCACACCAAAATAGAATCAAAGTAGTCATAAGTTCCATGATAGCACTTAATTTGGGTTATCAGGTTCAGCCTTACTAGCTGTACTTTCATTTAGTCAGTAACCTGTCTGCGGTTTAGTTTCACGATCGGATATTTTCACAAACCACAGTCAGGAATGGGAAGGTCATTTTTGTATGAAATCTTCGTCAGCCAATTTGACTGACGAGTAATTTGCCTGGCATTTCATTGTCTCTTAAGATATCCGTCTAATTTTTGTTGTAATCGACACACAACAGATTCGTAGTTTGTCTGATACCTATAACACCTCACCTGACGATCTTAATCCATCTGCAAATCGGCCGTAAAGTGAGAGCAAATTTCCGTAGAGTCAACAGCTGCCATTTTTTAAATTACTGGAGGTGCTGGCACCTGTGGACTGAGGCCAGGACAACAGCACAAACTAACAAAGCGAAACGACGAAATTGAAAAAAATTAAGAAATCAACACTAATTCACATTTTTCTTTTACCAGAATTTATTATTTCTGTATTTATTATGGAAAACACGAAGATTTGAAATATAAGCTGGAAAACCATCAAAAATAAAAAATGTCGTTTCGTCTTGGAAGTTTTATATAAATCCTTGTAGGTCCCCTTGTCTTATCATGCCACATGTGCAATACAGAGAAATGGCGGCCAATGGCGAAATTTGTGGAGAAATTAATTAATTTCTCAAAATAATGTTGATTAATCACTCGAAACATACATAAAATTGGATTATTTCGAAAGGTACCTGTGTTAGTTTGTGAATTAAGCCATTAATTGTGGACTGAAGTGAATAGAAAGTATATTTTTGAAGTGTTACTTTTTTCAACCGTGTTTTGGTCCTTGTCATCCCTAACGTTGGTATAAGCCCATCCGATTATAAAAAGCTTACCACCAACGATTAGGTAACTAACTATACTTTCATTCAGCTACTACTTTTGTATGAGACTTGGCAATGATAAGTTGGAAGAAATCACCAAATATAAGAAAAAATATTGAGAATTAATATTACTGTAATTAAGAATTTATTCAAATGAAGTGATAATTTCATTGTTAGATCGTACCGGTATATGCGCATAAAACAAAAAACATCTAACAATCCACGCAATCCGCAATCGATCAAGTCGAACATGACGACGACCTCAAGGCATGTCTCTGTAACCGAAGATAGAGTCTAAAAGACGGTTCAGGACTCGGCAGCGGACACCGGCCCGGAAAGAATTTCAAAACGTGTATTGTCGGTACCTAGCACGATTTCAGCGTTTTTCGGGAATTCCCTGAAATTTCGGCGTTTTTCGGAAATTCCCTGAAATTTCAGCGTTTTTATTTCAGCGTTTCAGCTTTTCAGTGTTTCAGCTTTTTCAGCGAAGTTCAGGAACCGATTTATAATACATATTTTTATTAAAATTTGATTAACACGTTAGAATTCTTTTCATTATCTCGTTCTCTTTTGTTTCTTCTCTTTTAAATTTTAAGTATTCATCTAAATTACAACCATAAGCAACTGTATGAATTCCATCATCTAAAATATACCTTTTATCATCAAATGGATTCAAACTAACCTTTTCAATTTCTTCAATAAACATTTCATGATCTTCAGATCTTAAACATTTCATCTTATGTTTTCTAACTTCTTCATTGAATATACAATTGATGTAATCTTTGAAATGAATATTCTTTTCTACTACACTTTTGGTTATTCCTTTTAACTTTTTAGCTTCATGTTCTTTAGTTTTATATGAATACATTTTAGATCTAATACCTATGAACTCTATCATTTCTTCACCGCCTAATTCATCTTTGAATTTACCGGGAACTTTTTTATTAGCATTGCTAAACAATTCATGATCTTTAGGATAATTACTGAAATCAAAATGATGTTTTAATGTTTTTAAATCATCAGTTATGTTATCAGTTTTTATCTTTAATATGTAAGAATCTGTATCAAAATATAGTATTTCTATATGTTTTTCTCCAAAAAGTGGTTGTAATACATTATAATAGAATTCATACATTAGTAATTTTGATAATTCTAAAACTGATGCTCCATCATAGATTGGTTTATTAAATTTCATTGATGTTCTTCTCATCTTAACTGCAGCTAAATTTTCATCAAATATTCTGTTACCTAAAAACTTAGGATATGATTGTAAATGCCTTATCCTTTTACCATTACTAACTAACTCAATATCATTTCTATTTCTAATATTTTCACAAGTCTTGCCATAGAATGCATTATTCATTAGTTTGAAGAAATCTTTCTCAAAATCAGTTTTAGCTTTAGTTCTCTGTTTGGTGTTAAAATCTATATATTTTTCTAACCACTTAGATTGACTAAATGAAATATATCTATGTACTTTTTTTAGGACCATTCCTTGTTTTAGATAAAACTTTAACATTCTATAATGTACTATATAATTATATTTA
Source organism: Tubulanus polymorphus (assembly GCF_964204645.1). Classification (NCBI taxonomy): domain Eukaryota; kingdom Metazoa; phylum Nemertea; class Palaeonemertea; order Tubulaniformes; family Tubulanidae; genus Tubulanus; species Tubulanus polymorphus. Next base: position 16,729,546 of record NC_134030.1, on the reverse strand, counting down.
ACTTCTTGAGTTACCATTAACTTTTCTGTATGAATATGATTTTCAGGTTTAATTCTTTTTTGGTAATTTGATAATTCTTCATGAGTTACAGTTTTATGTTCTGGACAGTATGCTAGATTTCTAGATTTAAATTTAATATGTTCATGATATTCTAAATCTACAACAAAGAAGTAACCAGTATCTGAATCATCTGCAATATCTAGAATTCTTTTCTTCCAATCAAATTTATCATTATTTTCATTCTGTAAAACTTCAGTTAATTCAAATACTCCATAAGGTTGTGGTTCCATCATTGCCCAACCATACAAATTATTTGCATCTATATATAATAACTTATATCCAGGGTTATCATTTACATTGAAATATCTATCACCTAATACACCTGAAACTCCTCCTGTTATAGATTTTTCAAATAATAGTAATTGATCTATATCTGTTAACAAATCCATTTTTATATCTGTAAATTTTAATCCACAATCCCATGTTAAATCTGGTGATGAATAACAATGACAAGGATCAATGTTAAAATATTTTAGGTTTACATCTCTAAACCTTTCGAATATATCGGTTAATAATAATACATCTGATTTTAGATATAAATCTACTAATTGTCCATGATTTTCTATTTTGAAATGATTCCAAATATTCAATGTTCTATTACATACTTCATCTTTAACATATTCATTTTTTAATTCATCATAAAATTGTTCTTTTAATAATTCAGTTATATTGAAATCATAATGTGATTTATAAAATGAATATGGAATTGCTCCTTTATATCTCATTAATTGAAAATCATCATTATTTGGGTAGTGTTCTTTTAATATCTTTAATTCATCATCAACTAATGATTTTGATAAGTTATCTAATGAACTATTTAAAAATCTATATGAATCTATAAATCTTAGGCAACCAAATTGGAATGATATATAATGCTCAGATGTTTTAGCTAACATTCTAAATTTATAAGTTGGTATTTTATCTTTTGATCTATTTGAATTTAATCTTTCTATTTCATTATTAATTTCTTCTATTTTATGACATAACTGTTTGATGAATAAATGTGCATCATATCCTGATAGATTATGAAATATAACTGGTACAAAGTTAATTTTCTTAGCTTGTAAGTTACAATTCTCATGTGCAGCACCTCTAAACTTTCCGTTCAAATGATCATGGTCTCTTACTTTTTTATCTCTAAAATTAAATATCTTTTCACAATAATAACATTTATCTGCAAACGCAAATTCTTCTTTATCTTCTTCTGTCATTATAATTTCTATATATGTATTCAATAATTTACTAAATCTTATTTCATATTCAATTAATAAGTCACAAAAATGATTGATAACATTTTAATTTCTATGATGATAATATTCACTTTTAATTAGTTCTGGATAATCAGATTTTATATATATAACCCGAAAGCAGCAGCTGATTGATGAATCTTTTTAATAGTATTTGTTTTTGGTGGTTCATCTGAAAAATCATTTTCATTAGAATTTAATTTCTCTATTTCTTTTATAATATATTTCTTTTCTATCTTGATCAGTTAATTCTTTATTTAATGATTCAAAATCTCCATATATTACAAATGGTACTTTATTTTTGTATTCATATTTTTTGAATTCTTATATTTTATCCTTTTCATTTGGTAAAACTAATTTACAATATTCATGATTTTCACATAATTGTTTATGATTTAATAATGTACTTCCATTACTGAATCTATGTAAACATTTTCTACAAAGATATATTTTATGGTGATCATTTTCTGATTTAAAAAATAAATCGATTTGTTTAATCCACATATAATGATTCTCATAATATAGTATATCTATAACATCATTTGAATCATAATCTTTTGATAGGTATAAAGGCTCTAATGTATAATGTTTTATATTGTTACATTTTGTATTTGGCAATTTGATTAAATCAAATACATTTATCTTTATATTATTATCTCTTTCTATTTTTGGGATGTTTTTAATTATAACAGGATACTTATCTATCTTATAATTATTTTCAAATTGTTTATAATGAGTTAATCTAAAACTATGTTGTTTATAGTCTTCAACTGGGTGAAAACAACTTATTATAGCCCATAGAAAACATTTATCATCTTCATTTTGTACATTTATAACAGCATTAGTTTTAAATGGTAGTTTAATATAACTCGATGCTTCAATATCTGGTTCTATATAATATGATACATTATTTTCATCAATTGGTTTCGATTTAGTTAACTTATCATATTTTGTGTTATAAACATGTAAAGTCGTAAATATTATTTCATCAAATATTAAACCAGATCCTTCAAAATATTTCTCTTCTATTTTAGTTTTTACTTCATTATAACATTTATCTAATTTATCATCTATATGTTGTTTATATATAATATGTCGTGAATGAGAATTTATATTATATATTGGTTTATCTTCAGATTTTATAAATTTAACTTTTGATGAAACACTTATTTTAGGATATTCAACATCAGTTATTATTTTTATTATTTCTTTCATATTTTCTAAATGTTTTTTATTTTCTTCTAATGTTTTTCCTTTATGAAATTTAAACACGATAGCTGCTGGACCAATATCACTTTTAAATGCTTCGGTTATCTCTATATCTTTTTTATTATCCAATGAATAAATATATTTTCTTACATCTTCCATGTATGGTCTTTTATTGTTTAATTTATTTTTTATGCTTTTAATTGTCTTCTGTTTCTTATCATTATCTTTATCAAAATAATCTTCACCTAAAATATCATTATTCTTATTTCTAATATGACTTTTAGATTTTAAATGTTCATTATAATATCTTTTATCACTGAATGATTGATTACATGTATCACATTTGTATGTTTCTTTTTCATTCTTTAATTCATCTAATTTAGTTTCTCATATATCATCTTTATATTCTAGTTTCAATTTATTCTATAAATGTGTTTTAGTTTTATTGTGTCTTGCTTTTTGGGATTTATCTATATTGATATTACATGTTGGGCAGTAGTACTTATTTGCTTCCATTTTAATACTAAATTTTTTATTAAAATTGATTTTAGAAGTTCAATGATTTATATATGCATTATTTTAATCACACTTTACTAACACTTTTTATGTTAAAAAATCTAACTCACACAAATATGAATATTGAAATAATGTTGTAAATATATACTTTTATATTGAATAATCTGTCAATTTAAATGTTATTCATGTATATGATTATTTTAAGAGTAATAGGGGTAATGGGCTTTCAGGTTAAAGGTTGAATGGTCGAGTTCATTAAAAACAAATATTAAAAGTAATTTAAAACTATAATATATTTTCATAACCGTGTGTATTTCAGTTGAATAATAGAATTATTATTATTAAAATATATTTGTTTATATGAATTTGTGTATTGTAAATAAATCAATTGGTCGCGAAGCGGAGCGGTAGCGAAGTGGAGCGACCAATTGATTTAATACAATATGCTTTTTAAATTTAAATTATTGATATCTTAGAATAAATATTTAGTTATAATATAAAATACACACGGTTATGAAAATATATTATAGTTTTAAATTACTTTTAATGTTTTGTTTTTTAATGAGCTCGACCGTTCAAACTTTGGCTTGAAAGCCCATTACCCCTATTACTGGCGTTTTTCAGTTCTGTTTCTGTACGATTTCCGTCACTGTCCATTATCGATAATTGGGCGCTCCCGCGTTTCAGAGCAACATTTGGTGATCGTTCACCATTCGCGAGTTCTTTAAAATGGTTCTCCGGTTGAAAGGTTTTATCGAAATTAGTAAACTTGGATAAATCCGTGACGATGTGGCTGGTCGCGCCACAATCAACTAACAGAGAATTTACACTATCCATCGCACACGTATTCTGTAAACAATCCGCTTTATAAAAGAATGAAAATGAATGTTCATTATCACCCGTATTGTATTCCATCTCGACGACTTCCGCCCTTTTAAATTTATCACCGTTATTCCGTTTTTGTCTTCGGCAAGTTGCATCGGTATGCGAATTTTTACGGCAATACACCACATTTTTGGTTTTGTAGACATCTCGCAATCTCGCGCGAAGTGACCGTGTTTACCGTAATTGTAACACTTTGTACTGTCCCGACTACCGTTGCTGTTACTGGCAGGAAAGTTTTTAGTTATCGTTATTGTGTCGTCTGACTTCGTACTCCTAGCGCGTTCCGTCTCCTCATATCTTGTGAGGGCATTTTTTAGTCAAATGTTTGCGTTGTTTCTTTTTGAGTGATTACTACGACGAAAGGTTTGAAATCGTCTGGTAATCCTTTGAGTGCCATTGCTATAAGAAGACTTATTGTCTGTTTCGCATTTTTCAATGCAGTCGCAGCTGTCTCTGCGCGTATAATATAATCAGTTACCGATTCATTTTGACTTTTAACTAACGACGTAAGTTGAGTATATAAGGAAATAATTCTTGGCATGCCTTCATTTTGATAGTGTTTTCTTAAATTCCGCAAAGCTTTCCATCCGTTGTCTGCCGCATCTCGCATAACTAGTGCTAGGCTTTTATCATCCAAAAATTGAATCATCTCAGCGTACGCTAAATCATTATTGGCTCTATCGTCGTCTCCTGTAGGTTCGTTATCCCCAGTGAGTACTTTATCCAGTTTTTGGAGTTTCAAGCCGAGGAATTTAATCCCCCATTGTTCGTATCGTCTCTCATCTCCGTCGAAAATAAGTCGCCCATATCTTCCAGGAAACCTGGGCCCATAACCTGTTGAATTAGAGTCTGCTATGACGGTAAAACTGACGAGTCACCATCTATGTCTGCTGACATAGGATCAAAGAAAGGAACTAAAAAACACGTCTTCTTTCTTTGACAACTACTCGTGAACTAAACTTTATTTACATCAGGTCAACATCTGGTTTCATGCACGTTACAGAGAAAGCGCGGGAAAATATCGCGCCAGTACTATTCTATTAATAGTAGAGATCATCTCTCAACACATGTTTTTTTATTAGTGTACCGTCAGACTTGATACGATGCATTTCTTAATTACTTGCAAGCATAACCCTCACAGAATTACTCTATTTTACCTGACTCAAATAAGATTGTACTTAAGGTTGCTATACTTTACGTATCTAAGCAAACCATTTATTTTCAATGTATTAGTTTTCGAGTAACAAAGGCACAATTGTATTAAAAAAAAACAGTCTATATCTGCACATAGTAGTTGATATAGTTGTTTTTTGTATATCGTTGACATTGGAGGGCATCACATGTACTGGCACGAACTGCCACGTTATGTCTTTATATGTTTATAAACATGTGTATATTAGTCGAAAGAAATCGGCTGCGACTGAAAGTGTCACATATAATGCGTAGCCGACCGACATCCATGTTATATCGAACCCTGCGACGCAGTACAGTATTTGAATCTGTGCTGGGTAATTGGATTGTATTTTTTGTACTTTTTTCGGCTGTGCAAGTTCCATTTAGAAAACAATCGGAAATTACATGGTCATCCAATGTTTACTGTAGCCAATATTTGTAGCCAACTGTTCGTGATGATAACATCGATAATTGTAATTACCAAATCGCACATAACAACCTGACTCAACATAAAGTTCCATTTACCATACCGATGCGAGATAAGTAAAGGCCCGTCAAGCCAAATTGCAAATCTAACCGAATTGCATGGAAACATCCTGAATCATCAACTTGTATCCGTTCATACTGGTTGCATTTGATTGTAGTCCCGTCCTGGAATCCTTTTCGAAACTGTCTTTTCCAAATAGAGGAATCTCAACAAGTTTTTTCCTCTGTAAACGATATACTTAGAAATAAAATTATCAACTAAATACCTAGACTTAAGACGACTGGGCTATGAACGCCTAGCGTTAATAAATAATGGTAATAATGAAGCGGACAATCAATAGATTTCAAGTTTTCATAATTTCAAGACGACAATTTTTGACAGAGGCATATTTTATGAAAATTCGAACTTGTGAATGATTTTAAAATGAGAGTGGCAACGGCAAATGATATACGCATATGGAAATATTTTGGAAATGATCAATTTAATTAGATCGATAAGATCTACAAATGTCAAAGCTATTCTGTATTGTTTTCTAATTTCTATTCAAAATTAAGTAATTGAACAAATCTCCTTACGGCATTGAAATGTATTCAAAGGGCAGATTCAGGAAAAACCTGGTTCAACCAAAGAGGACATTCAATTCCAAAAAGCAGTATTGGTTCCACTGAAATACTCCAAACGGAAGAGGACACTCAGAATTTTATGGACTTGAACAGGTTTTAACTCCCCTCGATCCAACCCCGCTATTTTCCAAAATTAGTAATTTCCCACGGTTTTTTCGCGCATAGGAGTCTCTTTCCTAAAATTTTCATAGAACTTGATGAGCTGATATGTACGAGGTAAATTGGCCAATTGGAAAGATAACTATCTAATTGGAGGAACACTTGTTTATTCGAACTAGACCGAACCATTACGGAATCCCATTTAGCGTAGCGATTGCAGTGCTGGTAAGAGTTAATCAGCCCGATAAAATCGTGAGGGTATGGCGAACAGACATTTATCGGTGGCGGCGACCCCCCTATCTCCCGTAAGCCGTAAAACATTATTTATCGCAATCGTTGCTCTTATCGAAGTAATCAGCGTACATTGTGAATTAAACACGCTGGAAAACAGAAGAAGTAGCAGTCACCAGCGGCCAAACTCGTGTTATGATCAGCAGGGCAAGGCGAAGCGCTGCATGCCCGAGTTCGTGAACGCCGCATTCAACTTACCAGTTCACGCGACGAACACGTGCGGTAACCCACCGATTCGATACTGTCCACTGACGGGCATGACGGGCGCGAAACCATCATGCACGTACTGCGACGCCAGCGACCCAGCGCATATGCACTCACCCCTATTTCTCACCGATTTTGCAGACGACAATAACGTGACCTGGTGGCAATCGCAGACAATGTACGAAAAAATACAGTACGCCGAAAGTGTTAATTTGACGCTAAACCTTGGTGAGTACAAGTAAGAGCCTTTGATGGCTAGACTTCTTTTACAGGATTTGGTTCGGCTACATGTTGTGTTTAGCTATCCGCCGCTTGATTGAAACTACTGACCTTATGGATGGTGGCCTAAACACAGGCTGTTTCAGGAGTCTCTAGAACTAGTACCATAATCATGTTCTGCTTAGGAAGACGAATTGGCTTAATTTTGATTGGTTTTCGTGTGTATGTTAAAAGTGAATCGATCTTGATAAAACTTGGGTACCATGTTAGTATGGGGATCCAGTTATGTAGAGCAAATGATGGACCCAGCGCACTAACTAGTGGCAGAACAAGGCAACAAGACTAAATGATGGACCCAGCACACCCCACCTAGTTACAGAACAAGGCAACAAAACTCTTGTCTACTAGCATACCTCAGGAACGGGTCGAAATTTAAATTTTGTCATTAGAAAGTTGAAATATTGGCCTTAAGTTCAACATATCCCAAATCCTTTGGGAACTAACGGTCGATCTCCATGAAACTTGGGAACAATGTCATATGGGGTATCGTTGTGCAGTGCAGAGAATGGGCCCGATGCGTTACCGAGCTGGAGAAAAAGGCACCACTAAAAACTAGTGTTCTAGGTGACACAACCTTATAGTTGGCCTAATAACTGAGGAACGGGTTAGAAATTCAAAAAGTTGTCAAGGCAACAAGACTAAATGATGGACCCAGCGCACCCCACCTAGTTACAGAACAAGGCAACAAAACTCTTGTCTATTAGCATACCTCAGGAACGGGTCGAAATTTAAAGTTTTGTCATTAGAAAGTTCAGCCATTGGCCTTAGGTTCAACATATCCCAAATACTTTGGAAACTAACGCCTTCTATTAAGTTTTCTCAATTGACGAGTGATACAAAAAAGTCGGAATATGATACTGCTATTTTGCTCATATGATTTGCTACGCTGAGTCAAAATATCCGCCTCATTGATAACCCGGTTCATTCTGTAGCACCCGCTGATTTTGTTTTGCTATTCGAGCGCAGTAAAAATTATCATAGTTTGATTAGCCAGATGGGGGTTAACAAGTTTGTCCGGCGAAATCGTTCTAAAAATGTCAATTGCAATAATTTGTATATTTAGGCTACATGATCGTACTATAATTTATTCCATGCCGCCACAGTGTTACACTGGGCATAAGGGTTGTGAGTAGGCTCTCAATCACGGAGAAATTATGAACGACAACTTTATCAGGGTCTACAGCAACAAAATAAGTGACGTGATTATTCATTTCTAAAATCAAATATAGCTCCATAAGCCCATCACTACAATGACAATGCTCATACTAAAAAATGGTGGTCACCTTATATATGCACATACAAGAATTGGCATTCACACAACTGTATTACTAGTATCAGATTTCAGCATAGAAAATCTAAATACGACAGATTCATGTGTTCTAACGTCATCTTTAGTCCGCATCCCCCACCCTGCTCCCCACAAAACTATCGTGTGGATACATATTTTCAAACGTACTTGAACGCAGTGATATGAATTTCACTATTTCTTGTCAAACTAAACGGACGAAGTTAAGCTCCAATTTGTCCTGAATTTATTCTAATCGGTAGATATGCGATATGATTTCTTTTTATAGGTAAATCGTATGATATCACGTACGTACGGATACATTTTCATTCTCCGAGACCAGAAAGTTTCGCCATTTATAAACGCACGACGAAGGGAAGTGATTGGGAGCCATATCAGTACTTTAGTGGTTCATGCCAGGAAACTTATAAACTCCCAACTGATGGGCAGGTCACATACGATGACGAGAAAATAGCCGTTTGTTCAGATGATTACAGCGACATAGTTCCTTTAACCGGTGGTTACGTCGTGTTCAGTGTCCTGAAAGGACGGCCTAGTGCTTATAACTTCGAGAGTAGTCAACCATTGCAGGTTAGTAAGGTCTTTGGTGCCTTCAGTGACTGTCCTCTTGCATCTCCGAACCTAAACACTTATGCTCCCATTAGTGTAGATAGACTCTTTGATGAACTAAGATCTATACCTAACTTATCTGTACAGGTTTTTACAGTATCTTGCATAGAAGTTGTATGTTATGAAGGTTATAAGATGGCAGTGATACGATGACGTCATTTTCGTGTCACCACTAATAACTTGTTGGTGGGAGTTAAGGTGAAGATTTGTCAAACGAATAAATACTATAATCTTATTAATGCAGTGTGAAATTTCGCTTTTTAAAAATATTTCCCTAAATTATTAGGAAATGTCGATAATAAGACCGTGGGGAAGTTTCTATCGTAAAATAGGTGTATCACGGCGGCAAATTGCACCTGTGATAAGGCGGAAATAGTTCAATATGAGGGCAAAGCTTTTAAATGATTAAACAGTCGGAGGAGGTTTACCTACTTTTTGAACTATAGTGCTGTTATTTTCCTAATCAAATTGATAGATTCCGATCGTTGCTCAAGTCAACACTTGCTATTCAATTACATTTCGAATAGCGTAGTGAATGGCGGCGCCACGTTTTAAAGCTGCGCGTCGATCGTTGAATAGTGGAATTATAGAGGGTGAAATTATCTCGATTGTATCCATACGAAGTTTATTAGAGGTTAGTGTCAACAAATGGTCCATTATATCCCCTATATGGAGAGATGGGAAAACCGTGGTCTGTTTCATGTTACCGTTGGCCTACGTGACTGACCTTGCTTGGAGCGTTCACTGCCGGCACGCCGCTTCAAAGTTATGAATAAAGTATTATAAACCTGATTGTTAATGACATACAGTAAATCAACCTTTAAAGAGGGTCACATCAGGTTTCCGCTCACATCAAACCTAGTGTCTGAAATTCTGCTGAAAAATTCTGGATAGATTCACCGCAGTTGTTTTTTCATGTGAGCATTTTAGTATATATGAATCAATTACGTAAGATGTTTGACATGCGCGGATGCAGTAGTATCAGCTATTGAAGACGTTCGATGTAAACAATGATAGAAACTACGTGCGCGATGAAACAGGGACAACAAACTAAGAAGCACTGGATTTTTGAATTACATGTGATTTGAATAGACATATGTGCTGGTTTATTTAAAGAGCATATGTCATCAAAATAGAATATTGTGTAAAATTCATTTTCAAATGTGATGTATTCACAAATATCAAATATGGAACTGGTTTGAATTTTAGTACTAGCGCGCACACGTACTTGTGTTGATTGTCATAGTTAACGTCATAAATAGCGCCACCCGCGGGATAAACGTGAACTTTACGCACGGGGTGAAGGATAAATAGATGACTTTTCCGCTAACTATTACCGCTAATTCGTGCTCCTTTTTTCAATAAGTCACATCTGACTCAGGTCGTTATAGTTACACTAAAGTTTCTTCTGGTTAAGAAATCGCGGAAAGTACAATTTTGATGGCATTTGCCCTTTAAAAGTCGAATCTTGATTGACTCACATTGCATAGGCCTAAGCCTGTCAGATGTGTATGAATTCGATACCGCAATTCGCCTTAAATTTGCGATGAATCTTTTTTGAAAATGAGCTTGAAGATTAGTAAGCCTACTCTGTTAGTTGTCCACCCCTATTGTAAAAAAGGTCTTTGGTGATCAAATATGGCTGCCATTGGGGTGGCCATCTTGAATTTCTTGTTTGCACGGCGCAGCCAGCAATTCTCGATGGATTTTCGCAAAATTTGGTGTGAGGATCAGCGTAGGTATAAGCTGTCCATGCCTACTGTATATGGAGGTCATAAGCTTTCAAATATGGCCACCAGGGCAGCCATCTTGAATTTCTAGCACGAAATGGAAAGCAATTCTTGATGCATGTTCATTATACTTAGTTTAAGAATTTTGGTGGGTGAAATGACTAACCCTTAATGAAAATCGCGGCCAAGTATGGCCACCGGGGTTGCCATCCATCTAAGATTTCTTTTAAGCGTGATGCCTAACATTCTTTATGCATTTTTTCATGTGTGATGCAGCTAAAATGGGGCAGCTAAAATGGGCTTGTCTTTTCATGTAAGGATATATTGATAGAATTAAACATTATCGCCACATTGCCTATACCATCTTAACAATCTTAAAACTTGTTACATTAATGTAATACCTTTCTGTAAAACTTTGAATACGTTACCAAATCATTCTTCTACTACTGCGTCATTAAGGTATAAGTCCCGTGGGCCTCTTGTTTAATGATTGAAATGTTTTCAAGTAGGACTGGGTGACAGCTACTGAGATAATGATTGCTTTAAAAAGATTGAATACGTTTGGTGACGAAGCATTTGGTGATACAAACGTTTTAAAGTCCTATTACTACGGTATTTCGGATATTTCAATAGGAGGAAGGTAAGTTCTTCTTTAACTAAAGTAGTTTATCGTACACATATTAGTGCATAATAACATGGACAATTCAACTATACATTCCATGTAGGGTATGGAGCTCGTGAAATTATCTCGTACAGGTATTATGTACATTGTAAATACAAGGTACTCGGATGTAATGAGTTATGGTTGGAGTTCAGATAGCGGTTTAGTCCGCTGCCGTTTTGCATCAATTTAAATGTTGATTTCTCGAGTTTAAAATTCTAGATTGGAAAAGCAAATTATAATTTGAATTTCAATTTCAGTATTGTCCTAGTGACAATAATTCAAAATGAGTTTAGGGTGATAATTATAAGTTGTACCGATATAAATCTGGAGCTGAAGTTCGGCTGCAGTATTAAGAGCCAATCACGATTGGTAGAACACTATATCCGTGTTGACGCGATGAGGAGAGAATCCCACAATGATAATAAAAAGTCCGAAAATGAAACTTCGAGATAGTAGTTTATTTCAACGTTTCGACTATATCCTAATAATCATCTTCAGGAATAATGAGATACTACAGAAATTATGAGATATATATACAATCCAGAGACAAAGAGACTAATTCAAGTAATCAGAGATGATACAAACTAAAGGAAAATTAACGTAGAAACAGTTACACGCTAAAATAGATTAAAGGGAAGCAAACTAAGGGGTAATTATAAACAACAATAGTGAGTATAAATATAAATGAAACTTAAAGTCAGTAGTAAAAAGAAAGACAAACTAGGGGGCACTTAAATTAAAACAAAGGTGAATACAAGTTAAGTCAGAGACGAAATTGATGAGAGAACAAATAACAAATAATCAAAGGGGAAATCAAGTGTTGAGTTTAACCAGTTTACAGAGGAATTTTGATATAAGTTTATTATGGGGTGAAAAACCATTGTTAAGGTTTACAACGTTGTTCGAATTTTCAATAATTAATGCAGATTCCAAAATATGTCTTCTAGTTTTATCGCTGCAAGGGTAAATTAATTCAGCATTAGCAAAATCAAAATTGTGTGAAGTCTGAAAATCATGACTAGCAACTCCGCTTTCAGGTTTAAAGTTTTTTACATCTAATTTATGCTCTTTTATGCGTTGATTAAGATTCCGACCTGTTTCTCCTATATATACTTTGTCGCAAACTTTACAAGGTATTTTATAAATTCCACAGTTTAGGGATTCGGTTTTCGGTTTGTTATTAATCAATATGTTACTAAGTTTATTATTGTATTTCAAGATAAGTTGTTTATTTAGTGACCGAAGAGAAACTTGAGAATTCTCGAGGAAAGGTACATACGGAACAATGATAGGCTGTTTGTTGGTAGCCAACGTAGGAGTTCTAAGGTTGTTATTTCTAAAATGCGTAGTACGAGCTTTAAGTAGAGCTTTTTTTAGAGCTCTAGTGAGAGAAGTTCAAAACAGCATTTAAAGGTTTGTTCACCCGTTGATATTTCTCCACAAATTAATTCTTCACACAAATCCAAGCAAGTTCTTGCTTAAACATTAGTGTACCTTCCCACTATACCTTTATTCCTGAGTCGTCACATGACTGGTGTGTAGAGAGTCTTTTACAATGATAACCCTGATATGTAGGTGTCGCTTGTCATTAACTGTACGATACACTTTATCGAGGTTTTATTTCTTCTTTTATTTCCAATTTGTTATGCATTCATATTTCGGCCCAAATATCTCCTAGAAAACAGATATTGTACTATGTACAGGGTGTAATGCGAAGAATGAATACCGGTATCCACTTATTTCCTTGTAAACCTCAGGCTTTGGCCTTTGATATTCTGAAAATTTTCACTTCCACTCTTACACATTTTCTAAACGGATAAATTATGACATTCTAATACAGGTTTATGATGTACTCTATCAGGTGTAAATGTAATGGTCATTCAAGTGAGTGCGTAGAGAGCACAGGTCAAGGTCAGGCTACGCGGTTAATGTGTAGATGTGAACACAATACTCAAGGTCCCGATTGCAAAGAATGTCAACCATTTTATAACGATCGGCCATGGGCGAGGGCCACTGCGGCTTCAGCTAATGAATGCCAACGTGAGTATGATTCCAGTGATAGTTTTTCAAGTAAGTTCGGTCTTCCCTCCTGAAGCCTTATGTTTGTGTCCGGGAGTCTTGATGAACAGTTTAAATCCAAGGTAACTTGTCTCTTAAAATTAGTACATCCTTTTTCAAATTATGTTATCACTTTCACCAATTTTCAGTACCTTTTCACCCGATAGAACAATTATTATGATATTCGATTATTAGTGCGTATTCCTTCCACGACGCTTTATGAAATACCTGTACCCAATCAATACCTGAGTAAGTGTATAATTGCGTTTTCAGATCAAAGGAAAACGTGATTATACACTTACTCTAATATTTATCCGTAAAATAATTAAACTTTTAGATAAAAAAGTGTTAATATAATAATTAAATTTAGAAAAATAAAAGTTGTGAGTAACGTGTTAGTAAAATAATTTTAGATTTTTGCTGAAAACATAGAAAAATGATAAAATAATTAAATGTTTCCCTAAAAGTAACGAGTAATTAACGAGTCGTTAAATGTGGATTTTTAATAAAAACATTGAAAAGTGTTTGTTAAGTGTGAGTAAAATAATTTAGATTTTAAAATATATAAAATGTGAGTAAAATATGAGTAAAAAAAAGTAAATAGAAATGAGTAAAATAATTTTGTTTTTTAACATGAAATATAGTAAAATAGTTTTAGGGGTTTAATTGAAAAAATAAAATAATTTTGGAAGACAATATTGTCTTCAATACAAAATTGCTTGCCGAGATATAATTCTTTATGTTAAATAGTTAAAAAAAAATAATTAGTTTCTTTTATTTCAGTTATGAATTCAGTTTCTTCTTTCATTTATATAGCAAAATCTTTATTAAATTGAATTTTTAGATTTTTAGCTCCCCTGTGACCGAAGCTGATGGGTTAGGGGGATTATCCGTCGTCGTCTGTCCGTCTGTCCGTCCATCCGTCAACTTTTGCTTCAATTTGCTACTAGTGCTACACTTCTATTCTGATTTTGATGAAACTTGGTATGTAGATACTATGGACCAAGGGCTAGAAGGTTATAGAGCCGTTTTCCCAATTTGATCTCTAGCGGGTGCAGTACGGGTGGCGCTCGTAAAATCTTTAAATCACTACTTGTCCTACAATTATGATCCAATCGTGACGAAATTTGGTATGTCAATATTTTTGAGCTTGGGCTAAATGTTGCCGAGCCATTTCAACCAATCTGAAATCTAGGGGGCGCTGTAGAGGTCAAACTTGTGAAAATATTTAAATTGCTACTAGTCCTACAATCATTATCTGATTTTGACAAAGCTTTATTTGTAGATACTATGGGCCAAGGGCTAAAAAGTTATAGAGCCGTTTTCTGGATTTGAACTCTTGAGAGTGCTGTGTAGGTGGTCCTTGTAAAATCTTGTCATAAAACAGCGGAGCTGTATCAGCCGATAGGTTGCTTGTCTACATTTTAAAATCTGAATTATTTTATTTTTTTGCTTAAACACTAACTATTTTTTGTATTCTATTTTTTCACTTGACTTACCTAGTCTCTACGAGTTGTTAAAATCTAGTTTTAACAACTCGTTAGTTACTCGTTACTTTCAGTGAAAAACTTAATTATTTCATCATTTTTCTATGTTTTAAGTAAAAATCTAACATTATTATTATTCTCACACTCTTCATTTTTCAAATCTTTTTCATTCTATTAACACTTATTTTATCAAAAAGTTTGATTATTTTACTATTTTTCGCATAGATATAAGAGTAAGTTTATAATTACGTTTTCAGATGGAAGGGCGTGAGGACGAGTGGAGCTCGTCCTTTGATCTGAAAACATCTTTGACATGTTTAAGCTTTGTATTATTTAATGACAGATAGTTGCCTACAAATGCATTTTGTGTTTTTGAAAGCGGAGAAAGACCAGTCAGTCGTTAATACACCTACCCTTGCGTGCGTACATATTGTCACTGTCTAAAACATCGATTGGAATTTGAGGCAAACATACTCTCCTTAATGAATTTAGTGATTTAGACACGGGCTTGATACACGTCTGGTCATCTTCTGATGTAAAACATATTTTCTAGCAATACCCCAAGTGGACTTTTGTGTAAAACTTTTCATCCGTCATCTGCTCGTCTAGTAGTCTGTGTCCCGCAACGATTACTCTATATATCTTCAGCTTGCAATTGTAATGGGTTGTCACACCAGTGTTACTTCGACGAAGACCTATTCCAGCGAACCGGACGCGGCGGTCACTGCGTAAACTGTCAAGATAACACTAACGGTGCTAACTGCGAGAAATGCAAAGAGAATTTCTACCGACGCGAACAGGATAAAAAATGTGTTGAAAAAAATGAAATTCATAAATTGAACGTCTATATGTATAACTCTAGATAATTCCAGTGTTCACAGGCTATACTCGAGGAGGGGTGATCCCTGAATAGTCACAGTTATGATTATTCATCATCACTAAAATAATAAAGGTAAATTATACATGTAATAACAAATACGAGTAGCTGATGATTAAAAAGATTAAACAATAAAATGACAAAAAACTAACGTCATACAAATCAAAACATGGACTTTTTCTTCGCCTTGTTGATATGCTTACCTGAGTTAGGGATTGATTCCAGCTCCAAAGTGATTTGGCTCGTTAATGGGGTACCCGCGAAACCAGCTATCCCACCAGATGGCGCAACAAGCAGTAGGTCGTTCGTTGTCAAAATTAGTTCATTTTCAATGACATTTGAACTGGATTTTTGAACTCCTCAATCCATATACTATCGCAGCACCTACCAATATACAATACTTTCATTCTTCTAATCGGATGTCGGTAAAGTTTCCAAAAATGATTCATTCATTTAAGAGAAAAGTTAATTTAGGTTTAATTGAAATGTAGACGAAATCGAACGTGGACGACCAACCATCTACTAGCGACACCTGGCGGATCCTCGCCTGCCATACGTGGAATCCTCGATTGCCACAGTAGCACTGCGGGTACCCCATTGACTAAAAAGAAGTGTCGACCTCATGCTAAACCCGTCGCAGTAGAATAGATATTGTTCCGCGGTCCCTTTCTCTCTCGTCGTTCTTCCCTATTGCAAACTCCGGTCCCTGGTGAGAAAGTCGACCACGAACACAGAAACCCGAAAGGATAAAAAGGAACTCCGCATTTAAATATGATGAGACTCAACTTTTATTCCAACAATTTAAATTTAACTTAATTTCAACAATTTGTAAAATTCCCTACCTTCAAATTTTGAATTTCGTTGTAAATCACAAGAAGATACTTTTTAACCCGATAGCCGAAAGTTATCTGTTCGATAGTCTTCTAATGATTCCCCTAAAAATGCTCTCTAAAAATAGTTTGCTCCCTCTCGAGGTGCGGCCCCTTTTATAAAGCTGAGGCCACGCCCACGAAAAATCCAGAACCCGGTCTGCGGCAAGCCGTAAAAGGGGACAAGCAACCAACGCAGCACCACGACGCAGAGCTGGGGTCCTGATTCTTAGCCTTTTCATTCGCTGCTAATTTTAGCCCAACCCTCGAAGTCATGATACCTGTCGGTCTCCTCACCTTCTCAACCGCACCGAAGAGATTGCATACTACTTTTCCAACCCTCGAATTCATTTATTTTAAAACTTACACCATGATTACAATTCCCACAATGAACGGTATTTAATTTTGTCTAAACAATAAGACGAAATATCTTTCTTAATCATGTACTTTTTTCATAATTAGTACATGTAAATGCAAACACACAACCTTCAATTAATTAAAATAATAAAGATTACTCTTTATAATCGATTTATCAGATTGTGGGTCAGCGAGAGTTTCATAAGTTTATTTTTATAATTTCTCATTTCTATAGCACCGTGATTACCTTCAAATGATTTAGATTGTTCGCCTGATACAAGTATAAATGTTTCAGACAAACAACCATTATGACGGATAATGTATTACCGTGTATAACAAAACAATGCATGTATTCTCTCAGGGCAGACCAATAAACCTACGTATATAAATCGTTTATCTTTTTGAGAATAGAATTTAGCTGTGGATCATAACTCCCCACTCAGCTTAAAATTTCGTCCCGAAATTTTGAATTTAGACAACTTCTGAAACACAAGCAGACACCTCATAAAAAAACCCTGAAAGAGAAAGCATCAATAAACGGATGAAAAACGCCAAATCAAATTTTGTTTTTTTTTCAAACCAAAACTACTCGTTGAAGTTTATGATAAGAATATGCACTAAAAGTTCTGAATTACAGTTCACCATAACCACATATCAAAGTTCAGGATACCCGCTCGGAAAAAATGAAAGTATTTGTGAGACACCTGCCTCCTCAATTGCCTAACCCATTAGAAAGTCGAGCACTTAACTCCACCGCAAATACGAAGTTTCAAAATATACCGCATGAAGACACAACAGTAACCACAACAACACAGTACGCCATGGACGGACGAATGACGATATCCACCGCAGTTCCTCGCAGTCTAATGATACACCACCCAGCGCGAAAACATGCAATATATCAATGGCTTCAAGTAGAACCAGTTAAACGATACAGGAGTCTATAACCATAGAACTATAAGCGAACGGGAAGGGCGACTCCTAAAAAATCCACTTGGCACCGCTAGTAATCTTGTGTTTAGTTCAGCGCACTCACCGGTGGCGATAAACAATATTATTGAACCTATTTTTTATCGCCGACGGTGAGGGCGCTGATCAATTTCGAAGATAGCAAAGACAAATGTATAGTGACGTCACGGAGTTGGCCTTCCCTTTCGCTTATAGTTCTATGCAGTTCTATGCTATAACTTCTCCGCAGTTTATATAGCAACATACGAGTAGAAAATACCACAATGCTTATAGTACAACAGTAATAGGGTAAGTCTCTTTTCATACCAGAGGTCAAAAGGTCGAGCTCATAAAAAATTCGAGCGTGTGAGAATTTATTTTCTATTTTCCACTCACTCAAACTTTCAACCTCTGATATGAAACAACACTTATAGTCCAGGAGCTAGCCCACATTTAATCAACAGTTTTAGTCAAGAAGGTTTGAGGTGTGGAATGTCAAGGTTGGCCCATATCTACTTAGGAAAGGAACGTCTTAAGTTTCAAAGCCGTGCCTGCGGGGGATAGGTGGGCCCCCAAAAATTCCCAAAAAAATCGTTATAATCAACAGTTTTTGTCCAGCATTAATTTCAACATAAATCAGTACGGCATGGGCCAACTTAAATAAAATCATAACTTAAGACGAAATTTTCTGTGCCTAGGGTCCCTTAAGACCCCCTTTTTTCGGGGCCTAGGGCAGTTTTAATCAACAGTTTTTGTCCAGGTCTGATTCTTCCTCAGAATCATAGTATTTTATGTGCTGATTCAGAAAATGTAACTTAAGACGAGATTTTGCGTGCCCAGCCCCACTTAAGACACCCTTAAAACCTCCTTATGTGGCCTTTTGTCGAAAAACTGGCTTTTGTCAACAGTTTTTATCTAGCATTAATACAGCGTAAATCAATGATAGAACAATAACTTAAGATGACATTTATTGTGCCTAGAGTATTATTTATCTTTCATTCAACAGGTCCTGTCTGATTGTACCACGGAATTAGAAGTATATCTTAAGACAGGAGCTGGCATGGTAAACTGTACTTAAGCCATGACCTATCCCTGGACAACCCAACTTTTGAT
The DNA here is from genome assembly GCF_964204645.1 of Tubulanus polymorphus. Lineage (NCBI taxonomy): Eukaryota > Metazoa > Nemertea > Palaeonemertea > Tubulaniformes > Tubulanidae > Tubulanus > Tubulanus polymorphus. The sequence goes on along the minus strand of NC_134030.1, from coordinate 16,710,455 downwards.
CAATAACATTGTTAGCTCACTACACTGCAGATGTCATATTGTTGTAATGAGAACCAGAATCACCAATTCAATATATGCATATCTTCAAGTTGAGATCATGAATCACTGTGTTTAATTCAAGCGCAGGATTAATTCCAGGCTTTTTAAAGGTAGGTTTTCTAATTTATCTTTCAAGTAACATGATTTAAAAATAAAATACGAATATAATAATTATATATATTAACAGCGTAGATAAGTAATTGTATATATGGGCTTTCAAGCCCAAGGTCGAGAGGTCGAGTGAGCAGAAAAAAAATTCTCGCACGCTCGAATTTATTTTTCTACTCACTCGACCTCTCAACCTTTGACTTGAAAGCCCATATATATAATTACTCAAATAATTCCATATATATGAATAACATATAAATGACACACACACACACACACACACCCACACACACCCACACACACCCACCCACACACACCCACCCACACACCCACCCACACACACACACACACACACACCCACACACCCACACACACCCACACCACCTCACACCCCACCCCACCCCACACCCCACCCCAATTCTGGTATTACCAATATCTAAATTCAACATGAATGATGGACACAATCAGAAGTTAATTTGGAATTGGAAGAACCTCAGACCTTTAGAAAGAGTAGAAAATATTAGGAAAGGAAACAAACTAGATTTACAATCATATTTAGATCAGCTGAATAAAGCAGACATTTGTTGAATTATGGAATTCAACACAAAATGAATAATACGTTGAATCTTAAGCGCTTATAATAAGAACCCAATAACACTTGACCTATATAACTACCTGTATACAACTACATAGCTCTGGGTTGTTTACCAAAATATCTGTCACACGCTTACATTTCAATTGTTAAGAATTAATTAATTTCATTATAAAAGAACACCCGTTGCCGGCGTTTCCATAGCACCAGACAGTGCCTGGATGTATTGAGACATAGTGAATCACCCACCTCAGTCGCATTACATCATCCTGGATCGCATATTCAGGACGCATAGGATTCCTCTCTCGAAACACAATTAGGAGTTACAGTTTACAGTTCTAAATGTAAGTACTGTTTTTTTGAAGTTATTATCAAGTAGGGAAAGGGGCTACTAAATATGAAACCTTTTAATATGTTTAAATGCAGTAATTCATATTTAACAACAACCGCTTCATAAGTTTATTCTATTTTACGTTAGATAGATATCTTTTAGATAAAAATGGAATACAGAAATCAACCAGAATGTTCAAGTAAAACGCCGGAAAGTGAAGAGGAACCAGAAACGATGGATATTGAAACTCAGGAATCAACAGGAATGGAGGATGAAACTCAAATGATTGACGAACAAACTTTACAAAAACATTTGGACTATCATCAAGAAATAGCGAAAATGCTGAGCGATGTAATACGTAATAAGCAATTACCGCGCATACCACCATTACCACAATTACCAACAACACACCTTGAATTGCTGTTGGGACTCAAGGAATCGAAAACTAAAACTAAGAAAATGAGTGGAACACACCTTGAATTGCTGTTGGGACTCAAGGAATCGAAAACTAAGAAAACGAGTGGAGATGAGTTGAATGAGTTTTTAAAATCTAAATTAATCATTGAAACAGAACATTTAAGCTTTCCAGAAATACAAAGTGAAGAAGTTATTTCATTTGCCGAAATTACTGATATCTTAAAAACAAGTCATAAAACCATATCAAATAGAAAAGCAGAGCACCTATGGGACCATATCATTTTCGGGGGTTATTCAAATATAGGGTTTGCAATGTCTGATAAAGGATTTCTTGGGGGGCTTGGGTAAAAAAAAACATAGATATCAGTGCCGGCTTTGAAATAAAACTGAGAAGAGTAGGTAGATTAATAAAATACGAAAGATTCCAATTATTAAGTTTGGTATTTAGTGATGTAGTCAAATATTTACCAGAAATTGATGAAATGATTGAAAACAATTCAGTTATTAAAGAATTCTGGTCGAAATTATAAATTTTATATGTACATTACAACATTGAAGATCTTTGCATATAGAAATCAAATTCTAAATAAGGGAAAATAAAGGAAAATGTAAGGTCTTCCTGTGAACCAAATATTGTGAATGTTTTTATTTTTTTGACACACTATTTTTCAATCAAAATTTTTAAGATACACGAAGATCGATGTATCGTAAACTTTGACGTTGATGATGAATAAGGGATTGAACAAAATGGAAGTGATGATAATGATGGTGGTGATGATTATGGCAACAATAATGATGATGGTGGAGATGACGATGATGAAGGTGACGATGGTGGGGATGACGATGATGAAGGCGGTGATGATGGAGATGACGATGATGATGATGAAGGCGACGATGATGGTGATGACGATGATGAAGGCGATGCTGATGGTGATGACGATGATGATGTGGGTGGAGATTTTGGAGAACATGACATTTTTCAAAGAAGATTATTCGATGGTTCGGAGGTCTCTCTCATTCAGTACTTAGGAATGGTAGCATCCTTCTACTCTAACGGATCTAACGGCGCACTATCTAAATCAACAATGAATAGATTATTATTCCTGACCCATAACCTGCTTCCACAGCCAAACATAGCGCCAAAATCAGTGAAACAAGTCGACACATTAAAAAGGAAAATATATGGAGAAATATTCGTGAAGAGAATGTATGCAAAAATGGATGCATGATGTATTGGCAAGATAAGAGAAATTCAGAAATATGCACACAGTGTGGCTCAACGGAAAAAGTTAAATTTGCATGGATGCCACTCATTCCGTATCTGAAAGGTAATTTACATTTCATGAATTATGGCAGAATATATCCAGCACATTGATTTTTTCCAATCAATCATATATTTATTGCATTTATTCATTTAACACTTGAAGGAGAATTCCAAAATTTTAACATGTCGGTCCTGATGACCCAATACACGAGGGACAATGATGGCGCGAGGTAGGGTGTATGTTCATTATATAGATAACAAGCTTGTTATATCACAGATTTATATAACAGAATATATAAAAATTTATATTACAGAATATATAGCCTACAGCAAACGCAACTATGGGAGGAACTGTACTCGCAAGAGGAGACAGAAGAGGAGTAGCAATGTCTTTGACAATCGATGGAACAAATATTTTCAAGAAAAAAAAACATTTGATATGGCCAATATTGATTAACTTGTGGGAAATTAATCATGATTAGAGGTGATTACGAGAGCCACTGCCTCACATTGATTCACCAGACAGCATCAGGAAATTATGGCTGTATTAAATGTACTCATCGCGGATAACATCCAAATCTATTGAATAGAATGATCTATCATCAAAATCGAAGATAACTTTCTATTAATTCTTATTTTGAAATTTAAACAGACCTGTTCATTCATTCAATCATACCATTCTATTAACCAGATACCTACCTCAAGATCATCAGGAACGAGACATAGGACCCTTCATCAACGACGATTGGAATGGACTATCAGAAGATCGAGAAGAAAGAACGAGTCTGCAAAGCAAAACCCATGACTTTCTTTTAATGTGTGCTAATCAAATACAAGCCCAAAACGGTACGATTCATATCAAAAACCTGGAAGAATGTCTTTGGTCCCAATTTTCCTTAGTCAAAATTTTGCGACCAATGAGATGTAAGACTATTGAGCAGACTCCAAACACCTAAGGCCCATTCCCTCAGTCATATACCTACAACCATCTTCATACATTAATCAACCGGTATTCAATCAGAGCTATGTAGAATATAAGAGATTTTTCATGTTTTAGGAAATCTGAGACATGTTTGTGGAATTAAAAATAAATCCATTCTATTTGATATACATGATCCGATGCACACGATAAGTGGTTTCATCAAGAAGTTGCTTGAAGTATTCAAAGGCACAGATGTAAGAGATGGCGCTTCTGTAAGACAGTATGAAGAAGAGTAATAGGGGTAATGGGCTTTCAAGCCAAAGGTCGAACGGTCGAGAAATTTTCCAAATATGAAAATAACAATAATTTCTACTTGAATTAGTCGCGTACACTCCTAATTCAAGAATAAATTATTATTATTTCACATTTGGAAAATTTCTCAACCGTTCAACCTTTAACCTGAAAGCCCATTACCCCTATTACTCTTAAAATAATCATATACATGAATAAAATATAAATCAATAACATATATAAGTAATTAGAAAAGTAGGCTTTCAAGCCAGGGTACGAGCGTACAAGCTCTTATAGAATAGATATATAGATAAATTTTCAACATATTTCAATATTTATATTTGTATGAGTTAGATTTTTAAACATTAAAAGTGTTAGTAAAGTGTGATTGAAATAATTCATATATATATATATATATATATATATATATATATATATATATATATATATATATATATATATATATATATATATATATATATATATATATATATATATATATACTAAGATAATGTACGATTAACGGGGCGTTTGTCTTTTTAATTTCCTTGTTGCGGGGTGGTGAAAAATTACGGGGCATACAAAGTGTCCCGTAATTGTTACACCTTGCAAACGCTCAGAAAATTGTTCAATCACCCACTTGCAGTCGTAGGCGTAATCGGGTCTGACAAAGATATTTATATATAAAGCAATACAGCAGCCCCATCTGACGGTTAGAACAGATAAGCTCCGCCCCTTTTTCTACGTCAGAAGTTAGGAGAAACCATCACCTGGCAGAACTCCGGAAGTTCGGGAGAGCCCATACAGAGCAGAGCAGGGTGTACGGCTGTGTAGTGTGTATATGATTTACACTTACAAACTGCAAGAATCTTCAAGAACATTAAGATATATTTTTTTCCAAAAACGCGTGTTCTCAACACATTGTTCATATGAAATTCATTGGGCAATTAAAATAATCCTTTGCTTCGAGGTTCGGTAGGGTTCATCTCCTACAGCAAACAATGAACTCGACCGATAGGTCAATGCGCATGTCCAGTTACTATTCGCGGTGATGCTAGAACATTGAGTCTAAGCCTAGCCAAAAAGGAAAAAGGTAAGCTTTCTTTATTAGTTTGCCGATCTTGCATGTCCTTTTTACATGTAACATCATTGGAGACATTTATCCATAGGCCAAATGCAGTATATTTCAACTTTTTTAAATGGACGAAGGGTACCATTATGTACTCTGCTTTAGAGGTACATGCCTTAAAACGACCAGCACGTGCTTTGAACTTAACCGTCGATTCTTTATTCGTTTTACATACACTGCATTGAAGGAATTCTTTTTTATGTAAATCGAATAGAGATGGACTTCATTCTTTGATTAGATCAATACAAGTGTATCATTACTGTTTATTGTCCGAAGTATGTATTGCATTGATATTTTGAAATCATCAAAACCATGGTTTGCCGACTTGATAAACTCAAAAGTAGTTGTCATTGTCAGAAACCATTTATGGGATATTTAATGATACAAACAAATACGCTTGATATGCTTAATAGAATTGTAGGCCATATTGCATAATCATGAAAATCATTTTGTTATCAGGCAGTATTCAGATAGGAAGGTTTTTTCCTTATCTGTAGTTAGTACCAGGGAACAAATAGAATACAGTCAACCTCGGCTATGCCATCCCCGCTTTATCATTATAAGTGCTTGTTCTTACAATATATTGCTTCCATTCCCTGTGTGTCTAATTTGTACTCAATAATTCGTAGACCCATTCTCCATTTCTATGTTAGACTATGTATGTAACCCGTATCAGTTGTCGGGAACGTAGACCTACATCTGTAGTGAAAAGAATATTAACAACTAATTTAGTAATTGAGGTCAGTGGGAAATATGAGTAACTTAGAAGTAATCGCTCAATGTCTAAGTCTAAAGCTTCTCCATTTAATGATGGCTGGTATTTCGTATTGCTTTCAAGTGTGATAGTAGTTTAAGTTCAAGAGTTTACGTAGACAATCTAAACATCTGTAAACCGGCTATTGTACTGGTTATGCACTTAAATCAGTTTATATGGTTGATAATTCATTAGTAGAACTATGGGTTATCTTGTATCCGTACATCACCTAATCTATACTAAAAAGCCGAGTCCTGAGTGATAGGCAAACACCAAGATTGACTGTAGTAAAATCACGTCATGATTACGTAGTGTCTTGATATAATTGATTTTATATGCCACTTAAATGAATGCATAATTGGGGGACATGAATATTATAATAACTCTGTGACTAGGTAGTGTCCAGATATGAATAGTTTTATATGCCAATAAACTGAATGTAGATGTGTAGATACAATTAGTAAAATCACTTCATAATTAGGTAGTGTGTAATATGAATATTATAATAACTCTATGATTAGGTAGTGTCCAGATATGAATAGTTTTATATGCCAATAAACTGAATGTAGATGTGTAGATACAATTAGTAAAATCACTTCATAATTAGGTAGTGTGTGATATGATGGGTTTTATATGCTATTTTACTGCATGTAGAATTGTAGGACATATATAAATAGTAAAATCACTTCATCATTAGGGAGTGTCCAGATATGGTGGGTTTTATATGCCACTTTACTGAATGTAGAATTGCGGGACATAATGAATAGTAAAATAACGTCGCGATTATCTAGTGGGCTGATACGAAGGGTTTTTATACGCCACTTAAATGTATGTAAATTTGTAGGACATATATGAATAGTAAAATCATTTCATGATTAGGCAGTGTCCTGATATGCTTTTGTATGCCACGCAGCGTAATGTAGAATTACAGGACATATATAAATAATATTAGTTCTTAGGTAGAGGGTCAAGATAAGGATCACTTGCGCGCTATGCCTGAAGAGGGGATAATGTAACTCCCGAAAACGTTTACTATAATAAATATATATTACTCATTAGAAAATGAGATTTGTATTGTTTTTGCTCCTATGGATTTTTGATAAATAATATTACTGCATGATTGGGTAGTGTCCGGATTTTAATGTTTTTATATGCCACTTACTTGAATGTAGAATTGCAGGGCATATTTAAATAGTGAAATAACGCCATGATTATCTAGTGTCCTGACACTAATGGTTTTATACGCAACTTAAATGTATGTAGAATTGTAGGACATATACGAATAGTAAAATCACTTCATAATTAGAGAGTGTCCCAATAGGTATGAACGATTTTTTTCATATGACATTTAACTGGATGTAGAATTGTAAGACATATATAAATAGTGAAATCACTTCACGATTAGGCAGTGTCCCGATATATGTGCCACTTAATTGGATGTAGAATTGCAGGACATAATCAAATAGTAAAATAATGGCATGATTATCCATTGTCCTAATATGAATGGTTTTATACGCCACTTAAAATGTATGTAGATTTGTAGGACATGTACGAATAGTAAAATCATTAGGCAGTGTCCTGATGCCGTAGGTTTTATATGCCACGCAACTGATCATGTACAATTGTAGGACCTACACAAATAGTAAAATCATTTCAGGATTCGGTAGTGTCCTGACATGAATAGTTTTAAATACCCCCTAAATGAATATAAATTTGATGATGAGTTCTATATGTTGCGAAACTGATTAAAGAATTGTAGGGCATACATAAATAGTAAAATCACTTCATAATTAGAGTGTCCCAATATAAAGGGTTTTATATTCCACTTAACTGAAGGTAGAATTGTAGGACATATATAAATAGTAAAATCACTTCATCATTAGAGAGTGTCCCAATATAAAGGGTTTTATATTCCACTTAACTGAATGTAGAATTGTAGGACATATATAAATAGTAAAATCACTTCATCATTAGAGAGTGTCCCAATATAAAGGGTTTTATATGCCACTTAACTGAATGTAGAATTGTAGGACATATATGAATAGTAAAATCACTTCATAATTAGAGAGTGTCCCAATATAAAGGGTTTTATATTCCACTTAACTGAAGGTAGAATTGTAGGACATATATAAATAGTAAAATCACTTCATCATTAGAGAGTGTCCCAATATAAAGGGTTTTATATGCCACTTAACTGAAGGTAGAATTGTAGGACATATATAAATAGTAAAATCACTTCATAATTAGAGAGTGTCCCAATATAAAGGGTTTTATATTCCACTTAACTGAAGGTAGAATTGTAGGACATATATAAATAGTAAAATCACTTCATAATTAGAGAGTGTCCCAATATAAAGGGTTTTATATTCCACTTAACTGAAGGTAGAATTGTAGGACATATATAAATAGTAAAATCACTTCATCATTAGAGAGTGTCCCAATATAAAGGGTTTTATATGCCACTTAACTGAAGGTAGAATTGTAGGACATATATAAATAGTAAAATCACTTCATAATTAGAGAGTGTCCATTGTCCTAATATGAATGGTTTTATACGCCACTTAAAATGTATGTAGATTTGTAGGAAATAAACGAATAGTAAAATTATCAGGCAGTGTCCTGATGCCGTGGGTTTATATGTCACGCAACTGAATGTAGAATTGTAAGACATCCACAAATAGCGCCCTGATATGATAGTTTTATATGCCACCTAACTGAATATAAATTTGTACTGCACTTAGCTGATGCAGTATTGTAAGACATATATAAATAGTAAAATGCTTTATGATTACCGTAGGTAGTTTCTTACGAGTCGAGTTTTCTATGCTGCCTAACTAATTATAGATTTGTAGGACATATAAAAATAGTAAAATCACTTCATCATTACGAAATGTGCCAATATGAAGGGTTTTATATGCCAGCGATATAGAATTGTATATATAGAATTGTAGGACATATGTAGTAATAGACATAAATAGTAAAATCATTTTATGATTAGGTAGTGTCCAGATATGATGGGTTTTATATGCCACATAACTGAATGTAGAATTGTAGGACATGACTAGTACAATCAATGCAAGATTAGATATTGCCCTGATGTAATTATGATCTTTCAAGAACCGGTGCGATTCGTGAAGTCTCTTTTCTCTGTCATAAATAAGTTTAAGAAGACTTTTTAACAATCCTTCAATACAGTGTTTAAGATGGATACAAAAACGATGTCCGACTGCACAGTTCTGGCTTGAATGGCATTAGTTTGAAGTATTTGCTCACAAAAGTTACAAATTATCTCGAGAAAACTGATGAAACACAAAAGTGAATAGACTAGCAGTGTATGCCTGACATATCTGCATGTCCGTTCCTAAATTCTAATTTTTTTTTGGTCTGACATCGATTTTTTGAGTTCCCTATAAACTAAACTTTTCAACACATACCGGGTACCTCAATTAGGTCTTAATACGACCAGTGAAACTGTAAGTAAATCATCGTTTTATCCATTTTAAACTGTTTTGCATTGGAGGATTACTAAAAAAAAGTCTTCTTTAACTCATTTCAATTAGAGAAAATAGACCCCATTTAATGAACTACCGTTACGTAAATCAATTTTAACAATATTTTTCTATGCCTAGGCCCTTGCCATTTGAAAATGTTTGCAAATTATTCAAAGAAAATCATGGTTCGTAGGCACGGAAACACAAGAAACATCTTAGAATTTCAAAAAATGGCTGATCTTTTCTGTTTTCGACACGAGAAAATGAAAACCCTTTGGCAATAATTCAATACAGTCTAAAATGGCTATAAAACGAGGATTTATTCAGGCTGCACAGTTACCGTACACTGGTCGTTAAGACCAATTTAGGGTATGTGTTCAAAAAGTTAAGCGAAATATCCCAAAAAGATCGATTTCACACGAAAATAAATCAGCCTTATGCCCGCATCTAAAATTGATTAGTGACATAAAGTCGGTATTTAACGGTTTTGTTCGGTATTTAGGGCTACCGGTTAGTTCGTTGCTGCGTTGAAGGTAGTCTAGTACCTAGCCGTCGTTCTAGGGAACCGGTAACAACGACCGGTATTCAGACTACGTTGAAGGTCGTTGCTGCGTTGTAAACAACCGGTGGACGTGCAATATTTTCATTACTACATTTACGCCCGTTTCATTAAAATTCTGGCTACAAAATTTCTTATATTGACATACATTGTACCGCATTTCTAATCAGGATTGCAGAAAACGCTAAATTCATTTACACACACATTCAACTATACTTATAGGCCTATAGTACACCAGCACTAGCACATTGGATGTGAGTAACCTGTCCTTGTTAGTATTTAGTAATCGGTTGGTGGTAAGCTATTATCTAATAAAATAAAGGCCTCCTCCCAGCTAATCCCTGATGGCCTGAATACCATCTGACCTAGTACTAGTCTGAACAGACTGTAACAACTGCTGTTCAACAGTTGTTGTTACGGTTCCCTACCTACAACCTGTTTGGAAAACAACGGCTAGGTACTAGACTACATCTGACCTTACTAGTAGTATTAGGCCCTATCTCTAGTCTTGACCGAGTCATCTCAGATAGGCTTGTAATTTGTACTTTTACTGCTAACGTTGATAATATCCAGAACTTAGAGAGGCCCTAGAGTATATACAAATAGGCCTACAAATACCTACCGGTATAGGAATTGTCGTGGTTTGTAAAACAGTCCGATCATCATAGAAACCAAACCTGATGTGCTGACTGATATTCCGCGCTACAGGCTGATACTTTTACCACTGCACAGTAGGCTACAGCTAACCTGCTGAATCAGCCTAGATTATAATCCAAATACCGGTACCAACCTGTCATTGTTACAGGTTCATTGTAGGACATGGACCGGCCTATAGCCATGCCTGCTTACTAATTAGTTTCACTTATTTAGGCCCCCTAGTAGTAGGCCTATAGTGATACAGAATTCTAGCATATTTAGGCCTTGAAGCTTGGAACTAAGCACCGGTGTTGCACAATGAATTTTTTCTTTATTGTATATTTTTGACAGCCAATTTTTGTAATTTATATCAAGTGCTACTGCTATTGATATGATATGCAGTGACGTGGCCGTTGGTCTAAATGGTTTTTTTTTTGCAAAAATCAATCGCTTAATTCTTTTTTATTTTTTTTATGTTTCAAGGTGAGGATTTGTGTTCTGCCCAATTTGCAGTATTAATATCTCGGTTAATAGGGCAAAGATACAAATAAGCCTGCCCATTATCATAGCACCTTATTCTTGGTTGTATTTTTCAGGTGAGATGCCGAGACGCATGACACCAAGTCAGGTGGCTCTTGAATTTATTAAATTTGGCAAAGATCCAGAAGAGGCATTCGAAAAAAAAGTTGTCAATAGCGAAATAGGTAGGCTAAATTATACCTAAATGGAATGTTTTAACCCTATCAAACCCTAACCCTCCTGACCTTCTAGACCCCAACCCTATCCTAAACCTAATGAGGCCTATAGGCCGAGAAGTGTTTTTGATATATAATGAGGACAACATAATCTTTAGCCCACTTGGGACTTAAGTCCCAGTGGACTATTGCGTTCACTTTTCATCTGTCGTCCGTTTGTCCATAGACGGAATCAAGTTCTTTTGGGAAGTTTTGAAGTCGCTTCAATGGATTGTCTTGATCTTTAGTTTTTACATGTATCTAGATACATCTTCTGCCCGAAAACTGGCCTGATCAGAATCAAGATGGCCGACTGGTTGCCATTGTTGTTCAGCAAAATCAGCACTTTTTACATATTTTTGATGTTATTAAGGGAAATTTTGAAACCCTTTGATCAATTATCTTGATCATTCACATCTGTTTGTATCCCCGGTGCATCAGCATAAGAAAAATTGTGTAGATCAGACTTAACATGGCCATCATGTGACCTTTTTTATGCCCAAGATCATTTTTGGCCTGAATTCCGAGATCTGGTTATACTATGAGAAGGGCTCTTACACAGGCCTATCAGACAGATACTTTGATCAGTCAAGCGTGATGCAATCAGTGACCATCTTCGTGTCATCAGTCCTCAGAAAAAGGTTTTTGAAGGAAACTATGGACAAGTTTTGACTTATAGTCTTGATATTTGATATAGGCCTATAGTATCGCTGTCATAGTATTCATCTCCTCACGTGGAATTGGGGTTACCCGGGTTTTTGTTCTCACCACCAGGGAGAGTTGAATATAGAATTACATACAGAATTACAGAATTGGTACCTATTGATATTTTGTATGAGTTTCAAGGTCATTGGTATGGTAACCACAATGAATGGCAAAATTGTATCTTGTGACATATTCTATGATTATGGGGCCGATTCTTTTATGCAGTCCGTATTCTCCGGATTGAATATCCTGATTTGTGCATAATGGAATAGTTGTTGAGAATCAAAATGGCGGCTTCCGTAACTTTTCTGAGTTTTAGGAGGCAAAATTCATGCGTCGCCATTTTGTCACGTGGTCTCTCCGCAATCACACCGGTCGACAGATTGGAGAGAATGGACTCTCCGAACTCTCCAGAAATAGTCACCTGATCAATAAAAGAATGGAAATGGAGCGTCCGGATTATCCGTACTGCATAAAAGAATCGGCCCTAGGCCACCAGGGGCATTGAAGAGCTAAATAACTTTTATTATATCATATTAGTATTTTCATATTGTATTGGTCTCTAAGGATATTTTGTAACCACAATCAATTACAAAATTGTAGCTCATGACATGTTCCATCATTGATTGTGGTGAGTTGTAAGGTCATTGCTTTCTTAATATGTTCACCAGGGGGCGTTGAATATTCCGTTTGTTAAGCATTTCTAACCACTTCCCAAGTGGGCGTGGTGTCCCTGGACCACTAGTTTACTAAATTACTGCTGCATCTGTATGATATCCACTTTTTTATAGAATATCTGTTGTGTCAGTCCGTAGACAGAATCCAGTTATTTTGGGAAGTTTAGAAAACACATGGATTGATGTTTGGTTTATACATATATTACCCTGAAACACCTACAGCCCAAAGACTGGTCCTGTCAGAATCAAGATGGCAGATTTCTGTTTGCCGAAATCAGCATTTTTACAGATTTTGATGTTTTCAAGGGAAATCTTTTAAGACGCTTCAATTATCTTGATCTTTCAAATAATATTTTTAATGCCCAGGGGCCCATCAGCATTAAAACAATTGAGTTGATCAGACACAAGAAGTCCGTCCTGTGACCTTTTTGGTGCCCATATAGCTCAAAAATCTCAGTCTGAAATCCTCAAAAACCTATATCGGTAGCTTCCTTGACTTAATAGCAGAAACTGAGTATTTCCATATCATACCTATTAATACATTGGCATATTTTGTTACCACAATACATAGTAAAGACATAAATAAACAATCAATGCAAAATTTATGTCATGGTTTCTGTAGTTCACCAGACGTTGAATATTAACATTTCCAGATGGTTGAGCATTTCAAACCTTTTCTCATCTGGGCATGGTGTCCCTGGACCCTAGGTTTTAATGTAGGACCTGAAGGAATGGTTTTTAATCAAAGATAATACTTTTTTCTGATTAAGGATATGGATTATTCACAAAGAAAGCAGTTTGTAGAGGGGATTTTTTGGTGGAATATCGTGGGCTACTCCGTGATGTGAAGGAAATCGGGGATGACGATACATATGTCTTTGAATTTCAAGACAAAAAGTTCAGTTCTTTGTGGTATGTAGGTCTATTGATTTTCTAACCAGATATTGCCCATCAGGCTACTTAGTTTACACTTTAACTAAAATAAGTCATTCAAAGCCTAACTGTTACCTGTAGGCCTGTATCATAATTTGATACCACCCATCTTCTTAAAGTATATTAGGCCTAATTGAATACTCTAAATATGACTTTTACCATTTCAGCATTGATGCCTCAATTGATGATGGTAGTTTGGGACGGCTCATCAATGATGGGTGGGGTGGCAAAGAAAACTGTAAAGCCAAAACCGTCATATCTGAAGGAAGGCCCCATATTGCATTTTTTGCTATTAAGGACATACCCCCCAAAACAGAATTGCGGTATGATTACGGGGTGACTGATTATTGGTGGAGACAGGTAAATTATGATGATTTATTTTCATCCAATTTTGTTGCAGCGAAGCTCTCATTCAGTTAGAACCTTACCCTCCCCTTCACCATACATCCATACTTTTTGTATACGCTTTAGTGCCTTATAGTAACAACCTCTAATGCAAGCATTTGTGCATCAAAGAATTAGCCCTAAGTTCAAAGCTTGTAATTTTTATCAGAATGACGACTGAAGTTGTCAATTGAAAAAAAAGTATCGTGAACATAACCTCAATATCTCCAATTATCCTTGACAGCGGGTCCCGAGAAGAAAGCAGTTTATGATTCGTAACGCTTGTCTTTATTAATGAATTATCAGTAAATGATTTATGCTGGTGTTGAAAAAATTAAACTTTGGTTATGAGTTACGATGGTCCAACATCAATGATCATACTACATGGAGTATGGTGCATACAGCAGTTTATAAATGCAAACCCCCTCCCATACACAACCATAGACATTTTAATACAAATTTTCAAACCCCCTCACCCTACTCTGTGTGTATGTACTGATCCTAAGAACATCGACTGATCAATTTCTTAATCACGATAAAAGTTCCTCTACAACTAATCATTGTACTATAGATACGCCGTGTAGTATCTTTGTTTCTACTGATGCATTTGGGTACCATATTGTATTTCTGTGCTGCATGAATGAGCTACATTTGCTTATTTGCTGATTTCTTCACTGCTTCCATTATGCCATTCTGGAAAATTATTTTTGTATTCAACATATAAATAGGCTTCTAACAAAAAAGAACTTAATGCCTCAGGTAAGCTTGTTAACCTGTTGGGATTAAAATTTTCTAGATTGAGTCAAACTTGCAAAGTACACCCAGCATGCTGAAGCTTGCGATTGTCATTAGGCCTATGTAGATGGAATTTGGTTTAAGCATGGAGAATAAAAGCAAAATGAGTCTATCATATTCAAATGTAAATTTCAGATTTGCCTTGCATTTCATGGCTTACATAAAAACTTGCTGTATACAGGCTACATTTGCGCCATGAGATTTTCTTCATGTACTGTGTGTGATAACTGTGCATGAATCTGAATTGAGGGTGTCTATCAGGAATATGTGTTAATTCTGCGGTTAATAAATATCATTGGACTTTGAAGATAAGATAGGTTATGTTAGATGCAACTTGCTTCTTATAGGTATGCCCTATGATGGTAGATGATTCATTTTGATACACCAACGACCATAAACTATCATTACCCAATTTGTATAAGTGAATGATACAGTATTGGCTTAGAAGCATTAGGTTGGAACACAACCAAGGGCGGGTAGTTGAATTATGCCTTTTATTATGCACATATAAATCCAGCTTGCATCCACCCCTCAGAAATGTTGCTCTTTTTCTCTATAAGATTTGTATGTCCATAAACTCAGTTTATACATTTACCGGTATACTTTGTTGAGCCGTCCACCAGAACAGCAGAAATAGACGAATTTGAATCATTTTGCATGTGATAGGCCTAACCTTATATATATTCTAACCTTATATATATTCTATATATATATATCTGTTGTATGCTTTTCAATTTTTATGGTTCCCTTTTGTTTCATTGAATTATCTCATAATGCATATTTTAGATAATGAGCAATGTTAAGCATGTATTCTTTGTGTAAAAAAACTTAGGTTCAGTCCTATTGGCCACCCACCATGATAAATGTTTTGTTTTAAGGTGAATACTATACAGTGCTATAATTTCCTGATGGTCTAAGTATGTATCGTTTGATAAAAATATATTTTTAACATCAATGAAATTGGTTATTATTTATGTTAGAAATAATCCATTCTCATGAAGTAAACATGATCTTTGAAATGCATGCAGGGGCGTATCAAGCGGGTGGTCTCGAAGGTCTAGACTCGTGCCTTCCCTTTGAAGTTGCCCTTCGTACAGAGATAACTTAAACCTATAAATTTAACATCTCAGAAATTTCATCTTTAAGGGTTGATTTATTCAAAAGTGTATCTAACCCTAGATGGAGGGACCCCCCTTAACGAATTTGATATGGCTGCTTTAACCGAAAATGCCTCGTATTTACTTTTTGAACCCGCCTTGCAATTTTCCTATTTCTACCCTTGGCAGGTAATTTGATTTCTTTCCCTACAAATTGAACGGTAGGATTGGAAAAAAGACAGTAACCAGGCATACATGTTTTGTCGATTTTTTACTTTCTCTTGACACACTCAAAATGAGGTTGATATAAAACCATGTAATTTTCATGGATCACATTCAAGATGGTCTACTGGCAACATGTAAGCCTATATTTTGGGAAATTACCTACTCTAGGTATTGTATTAACACCCTGTAATTTCATTTTCAAGATAATGTATTGACTTCCAAGTCTTTTCGTCAACACAAATCTGGTGAAAAAAAAAATCATGATTCTTGTTCTGGTAAGTAAACTCATGAAATAACTTAAGCTTGTATAATGCAGTAATAATTGGCAGCAGATTGCTGTATCATTGTATCTGTCATTTGATTTTCTAGATAATGTATTGACGAGTAAATGTTCCAGTGATGATTCAAAACAAGTTTCTGAATTCACGTGTTCTGGTAAGTTTACTCATTATGTAAATTTTTAGCTTGTATAATGCAGTAATAGTGGTCAACAGGTTGCTGTATCATTGTATCCGTCATTTGATTTTCTAGATAATGTATTGACGAGTAAATGTTCCAGTGATGATTCAAAACAAGTTTCTGAATTCACGTGTTCTGGTAAGTTTACTCATTATGTAACTTTTTAGCTTGTATAATGCAGTAATAGTGGTCAACAGGTTGCTGTATCATTGTATCCGTCATTTGATTTTCTAGATAATGTATTGACGAGTAAATGTTCCAGTGATGATTCAAAACAAGTTTCTGAATTCACGTGTTCTGGTAAGTTTACTCATTATGTAACTTTTTAGCTTGTATAATGCAGTAATAGTGGTCAACAGGTTGCTGTATCATTGTATCCGTCATTTGATTTTCTAGATAATGTATTGACGAGTAAATGTTCCAGTGATGATTCAAAACAAGTTTCTGAATTCACGTGTTCTGGTAAGTTTACTCATTATGTAACGTTTTAGCTTGTATAATGCAGTAATAGTGGTCAACAGGTTGCTGTATCATTGTATCCGTCATTTGATTTTCTAGATAATGTATTGACGAGTAAATGTTCCAGTGATGATTCAAAACAAGTTTCTGAATTCACGTGTTCTGGTAAGTTTACTCATTATGTAACTTTTTAGCTTGTATAATGCAGTAATAGTGGTCAGCAGGTTGCTGTATCATTGTATCCGTCATTTGATTTTCTAGATAATGTATTGACGAGTAAATGTTCCAGTGATGATTCAAAACAAGTTTCTGAATTCACGTGTTCTGGTAAGTTTACTCATTATGTAACTTTTTAGCTTGTATAATGCAGTAATAGTGGTCAGCAGGTTGCTGTATCATTGTATCCGTCATTTGATTTTCTAGATAATGTATTGACGAGTAAATGTTCCAGTGATGATTCAAAACAAGTTTCTGAATTCACGTGTTCTGGTAAGTTTACTCATTATGTAACTTTTTAGCTTGTATAATGCAGTAATAGTGGTCAACAGGTTGCTGTATCATTGTATCCGTCATTTGATTTTCTAGATAATGTATTGACGAGTAAATGTTCCAGTGATGATTCAAAACAAGTTTCTGAATTCACGTGTTCTGGTAAGTTTACTCATTATGTAACTTTTTAGCTTGTATAATGCAGTAATAGTGGTCAGCAGGTTGCTGTATCATTGTATCCGTCATTTGATTTTCTAGATAATGTATTGACGAGTAAATGTTCCAGTGATGATTCAAAACAAGTTTCTGAATTCACGTGTTCTGGTAAGTTTACTCATTATGTAACGTTTTAGCTTGAATAATGCAGTAAAAGTGGTCATCAGGTTGCTGTATCATTGTATCCGTCATTAGATTTTCTAGATAATGAATTGACGAGTAAATGTTCCAGTGATGATTCAAAACAAGTTTCTGAATTCACGTGTTCTGGTAAGTTTACTCATTATGTAACTTTTTAGCTTGTATAATGCAGTAATAGTGGTCAACAGGTTGCTGTATCATTGTATCCGTCATTTGATTTTCTAGATAATGTATTGACGAGTAAATGTTCCAGTGATGATTCAAAACAAGTTTCTGAATTCACGTGTTCTGGTAAGTTTACTCATTATGTAACTTTTTAGCTTGTATAATGCAGTAATAGTGGTCAACAGGTTGCTGTATCATTGTATCTGTCATTTTATTTTACAGATATTTCATTGATTCGTGAGTGTTCTGGTGAAAAGAAAATTTCTGAATTCACAGTTTCTGGTAAATAAACTCTATTTCTCTATTCATATGTGTTAAAAGTTCTATATTTAGTAAAGGGGCATATAAAACCTATCCTACCTTAATGAGAAAAGATTCACCATATGTCCTACAATTCTCCATTTACTTAAGTGGCATATAAAACCATTCACATCAGGACACTATCTAATCATTAAATAATTTTACTATTTATGTATGTCCTACAATTCTGTACTTGGTTAAGTAGTATATATAACCCATCATATCTGGTCACTACCTAATTGTGAAGTGATTTTACTGTCTATATATGTCCTACAATTCTACATTCAGTTAGGTGGCATATAAAACCCTTCATATTGGGACACTCTCTAATGATGAAGTGATTTTACTATTCATATATGTCCTACAATTCTACATTCAGTTAGGTGGCATATAAAACCCACAATATCTGGATACTGCCTAATGATGAAGTGATTTTACTACCTATGCATATCTTACAATTCTACATTCAGCATATAAATCCCATATCAGGACACTATCCCAAACCCAATATCCTTTTCAAACAAGTTGAAATAGACCTTTCCTGTTCATGAAGAATTTGAACAATTTTATGCATCACAATTCTATGTTACATTATAATCTAATACATTATATCACCATTGCATGCTTTACTTATGTTATGTTGCAATAATTGTCAGGTTGCTGTATCATTATATCTGTCATTTGATTTTCAAGATAATGTATTGATGTGATGATATAAAGAAAGTTTCTGAATTTACCTGCTCTGGTAAATTAACGTATTGCATAATTCTTTAACTTGTAACATGCAGCAATAATTGTCACCATATCATTTATTTTTCAAGATGATGCATTGACATGTGGCCCTTCTGGTGATGTTGACAATGATTCTGAATCCACCTGTTCTGGTAAGATAACACTTGTTTGCATAAGCAGTTATAGTTGTTCACAATTTAATAGCTGTATCGATGATATCTACCGTATTTATGCAGTTACTGATAGTTACATAGCTTTATTATTCACAAGATGCACATTTCCAATAATCAGCTATTTGAATGATTGAACATCAATGAGCTGCCAATATAGTTATCTTTGGAATTTGTTTTATTCCCAAAATTGGACTAGCTAACACTACTTACCCACTGATAATTGAAATATATATTTTCTTCAAATAGTTTTTGAGATGTTTTGGCTTTTCTCTACTTTTAGAATTTTCAGATGGCGAGGAATTACTTGAATCTTCGATATCTCAAGCTATAATAAGTACGTTACATTTGAAGTGTACTATACCTTTAAACCTGGTTTTTGTTCATCCTAAACATTCATATTTTGTGAGTGTAAGGAAAACGATCGACTTGCAAGATAATGCCTTGCGAGAAGAAAGTCAAAATGCAATCGGTCTTCAGAGAGTGAAATCATGTAAAAGTGGTTTCCCTTCTTTTGTGGGTGGGGATTAGAGCACATTGTACGAACTTTTGTCTTTCAAGGAGCACATACTTTGTGGACAAGACATGTCCTAAAATGCATCAAAAACTGTGATATAAAAATAAATTGCAATCCATATTACTTTACACTCCCTATTTCATAAAAAATATCCTTCGGTCGTTGAAAGTGTTGAGCATAGCTTGTGTCATTAACACGTAGATACTAAGGGGGAGGGTCAATGCCGAAAAATTATGCCAGTATGGATAATTGAAATAATTGAAACTAATCTATTTAGGTTTTCTGCCACATGACTATGATAGCGATGAAGAATTACCATTTTTTTATGAAAACAAGGAGGGAACCTGCGGTAAGTGAACGTTATGATCTTATCTACCTTAAAAAGGTGCATATTAACTGAAAAATCTTACACATTAACTGAAAAATCTTGTTCTAAAGTTGTATTAGGCATATTGCGTTCTAGTGTCAATTGTCCATCCATAGGTAGAATCAAAGCATTTTAGGAAGCTTTGGAGATATTTTAAAGGATTGTCTTAATACATGTATCTAGTACTTTTGAGACAACTGCAGCTCAAAAACTGGTCTTATCAGATTCAAGATATGTGACCAACAGCATTTGTTCAACAAAAGTTTTCATGGAGAACTTGTTTGATGTTTGGTATATATAATATATGTATCTCTGCCCAGAGCCTATTACTACTGGAAAAATTGGATCAATCAGAGGAAAATGGCGTAGTCTCTGTAGTAGTCTCTGTAATCTGTAGTCTCAATTTCTAGATCTTTAGATATGTTTGGATCAGGCAAATTTTGAGTCATCTTAGTCTCACCAGTCCTCGCTCATGGTTGGAATGGTTTTTTTTTTAAGGAGGGTACCAACAATTTTAACTTGTTATTTATGTTGTTGTTATTTATGTTGAATTTGTTTTGTTGAATAGAAATTATCCGATATTGTTCTCCCCACTAGGATTAATTTGAACATTGAAATTTACTTTGGAAATTTGAAATTTACTTTGGAACCATTCAGTTTTGTACCTATTATCTATTGCAAAGTGAAAAAGCACATGAAATTTTCTGTCATTTCATTGATTTTCATGGAAAATAGTTTGTGTATTCGCACCAGCAGGAATTGAACATTGAAGTATTGTTAGACAGAGGTTAGAGTGATAAAAACTTGTAGTCCAATGATGCCTTCAAAAATAACATGAAATAACGCAAAGATGTTATCAATGTATGTGAATATTAATTCAACAGTTTCTACGAGGTCAAAAAGTCAAAAATTCAGTTCAGTAGGATATTTGTTTTTTAGATATTGGATTTAGATACAACTTTGACAAGATTTTTATTGAGAAGCCGGAAAATTGACTTTTGATTGTATTGAATTGGGTACATGTAAAATGGCTAGGTCTACCAGATTTGATTTAAATTCATAAGAATAGATCTGCAACACCAAACATGTTAAATTTTGGTGGTAGTTTCCTAGGTATTCATTAACACTTGATAGATGTCTTTTATTTTATCTTCAGCTACTACCACTATTGATTACTCAAACATTCTGAAGATGCTCACTCTGAGTGCACAGAAAAGCTATGAGAATCTGAAAACTACTGTTGGCTATTTTGCAAGTAGGATACGGGAACTTGAGTATAAGTGTTTGGACAGAAAACTGATGGTACATGGCAGGTCATTAGAAATTATGCAGAAATGTGGTGATATGGTAAATGGGGTGCTCATGCCTGCAGATGTATCTGGTGATGGTAACTGTTTGTTCAATGCAGTATCAGTCGGTCTTTGTGGGTGTGAAGATCTAGCAACTGAACTTCGTGTTCGCACTTGTATCGAAATGGTTGAGAATTCTGACTTCTATCAAACTCGAAGTATCGAATTTGGATTCGATTTGATTTCACCATCCTTCGCAGATGCATGTATTGCTTGTGCAATACACAACAGTTATTCTTCGATGCTGACAATACAGGCACTCGCAACAGTTATTGATAGGAGGATAAGATCAGTATACCCCTCGGTTAATGGGTTATTGGATAATCGTGTGCCTATAATGAACCATATATTAAATCCAAGAAAAAATTTGACTGGCACATTGAGGCAAGCACCTTTACTCGTAATGTGGACTACACATTCAGAACTTAAACCTGGACACTGGAATCCGGATCATTTTGCCCCTTTACTGCCAAAAGATGTATTTGAACCGAAAGCTGGAACCTCTTCACAACAGGATGCAATTATAAAGAAAAAAAGGCAAATTGACTCATCTGACTCTGAAGATCAGTCAATTGATGTTGACATTCCAAAAAAGCGGAAAAAAAGAAAATGTATATCAGATTCTGAAGATGATTACATTCCTGATGACGATCTATGTGATAGTGATGATGATAATCTCCATGAAATTGATCCAAATGATAACGATATTGAGGAAGAAGACTTTGGAGATTATCTGTCAAGACTGTCGGCTCATTTGAAACATGTTACTGTTCCGACATACCAGTCAGTAGATGGCAAGCGGGACTACCGAAAGGCAGATTATTGTTTGTATTGTAAGCGTGTGTTTACTTCGAAAATATCCTCGCATTTGTGCAGTATTCACGCGTCTGAACCAGAAATTATAAAGTACCATCTGATACGCGATCCAAATGAAAAAAAAAAACATATGCGCTTACTTCAGAATGAAGGAAACTTTCGGCACAATTGTAAAGTGATAAAAGAAGGACATGGTACGTTGGTCGTTGTCCGTAGACCCAATAAAACGGATAAACCACCAAATGCAGTGGACTACGTACCATGCGAATTTTGTAAGGGTTTTTTCTACAAGGGATGCCTTTCCGAGCATGCGACACGTTGCCACTTCAAACCAATGGCAAAACAACCAGACATCAATTACATAAGAACCTCTCGAAACATGCTATCACCATTTGTACCAAGAATCGATGAGGATACGGTTGCATTAAACTTGATATTCAGCAGAATGCGAGAAACAGTTGCAAACCCTGGCATTCCTGGCATTTGCGAAAAAGACGAATTAATTGGTGAATTTGCTTTGTCATTGTACTCGCGTTTAGGCACTGCAAAGGAGCAGCGCCGAAAAGACCTAGCAAACTTGAGAACAAAGGTCCGTTTACTCGGTATGCTACTGAAAGCCCTGAACGAGAACAATGGCGAAGAAAACTGGATATCGCTTTCCTCGTACCTGAGAGGGCCACATTTCCATCAGATAGTCAAATGTGTTAAGAAGTTAGCTTTGGAAAAAGATTCCCCGAGTGTGGCAATAAATTTGGGGATTTACATCAAACATTGCATTGTCCTCAAAATGAGCATGGGGATTTTTGAAGGAGACAAAATTATGCAAGAAGAGGGAAGAGATTTCGAAGTAGTTTATCGGGCCCATTGGAACAATACTGTTTCGTGTGTTGCTAATCGAAGGATTAAACTTAGGAAACTCAATCAAGGCAATACACATCCAGTGGCAGATGACTTAGTAGTCTTTAAAGATTGGCTCGACTCTGAAATTGATAAAGCGTTGATGATACATGAGCCTACTTCAAAACAGTGGAAACATCTTGCTTATGCTGTTCTTGTCCGTATAGTCCTTTTCAACCGAAGGCGGATATCAGAAGTGGAAGAAATGATCATGAGCGATTTCGAAAATATTGTGCCGGATGCCGATCAGAATCAAGAGATCCTGCAATCACTGTCTCTAGCTGAGCAGCTTTTGGTCAAACGGTAATTGTTGTTTTAAAATTGTCTTAGTCATATGCTCTTATCTAATTTACAAGATATGTTGGGTTGATTTTGGAGAGTTTTTTGTAGAATGCGTGTAATAGAAATCCGAGGGAAGAGCACTCGCAGTATTCGAGGTGTATACATTCTGCTTACTGAGAAGATGGTTAAAGCTATCGAACATATCCTCGATACCAGACAAAGTACAAGTGACTTCATTTTTGCTAGGTAACATCAATTCTGAAATCAATTAGACTTGTGGCATTCTATTTAGCATGTATAAAAGACGTGTATAAAAGACGTGTATATAGCGTGTATAATAAGAACATTCAACAACGTATATCTGTTGACATTGACAATTTGGATAGATTTTACTTCTATCCATCTTCAGCGATTTAGAAGAGTTTTTATATAACTCTGAAGATGGATAGAAGTCTATCTGAAATGTCAGTGTAAAGTTTCACAGATAAAGCTATGTGGGTCTTTCTAGGAAGAATGCTATTTTCTGATTTATACAGTGTTTGCACTTTCCTATTCAAATAACATTAACCCATTAACAATTGCAATACGGATTTTGAATGTTTCTTGAATGGATTCGATTAATGCAAGGTTTATTTTATTATTATTAAGGTACAATCATTCCCTTTTTGAATGTCAATTGATTAATAGTCCTGATAAAAATCTTAATCTCTCATCACAACTGATATAGTTTTGTTCGTGGGCATCTACATGCTGAATAATCAAATAAGTTAGTGCTTACCAGGCCATGCAGCCATTTTTTAGAAAAATGTCTTTGTATACAGTATATACTTTACAAAGCAATACAATCTGAACCTTTTTTAGTTCATATCGTGACAGGTTTTG
Source organism: Tubulanus polymorphus (assembly GCF_964204645.1). Taxonomy (NCBI): domain Eukaryota; kingdom Metazoa; phylum Nemertea; class Palaeonemertea; order Tubulaniformes; family Tubulanidae; genus Tubulanus; species Tubulanus polymorphus. The sequence goes on along the minus strand of NC_134030.1, from coordinate 16,686,131 downwards.
TGCAAGCATTGCAAATCCATCATTCATTTTAGGAAACGTGCTGACACACCACTTGACGGTTGTACTGCAATGCGTGAAATGACAAAATTGTGTCCCGGACTGAATGCACCTGAACGAATTAGATCGACGAAGCTCCGATCTTTCTTTGCAACTACACTACAAGTAGGTTTATCATTTACCAATGAACTAGGATTAGTCTTATTGCAAGCATTACAAACCTCTTTAAAATACAAACCACAGTATTACAATTATAAATGTTGTATATTTATATTACCTGATTAATAACCTGACAATTTAAGACTACATGTATATGGGGGATTTTTTTCTGTCTTCCTGATATCAGGTGTTATCTATATTCAAAAGAATCATTAGGTTAATTACTTACTGAAATTTAGAGGGCATGTGACCGTTAAGGTCATGTAATCATCTAGACAGTACTTGATCATGAAAGGATTTTCCCATTATATATATATCCTACAATTCTACATGCAGTAAAATAGCATATTAAACCCATCATATCAGAACACTACCTATTTATGAAGTGTCTATTTATGTATGTCCCACAATTCTACATCCAGTTAAGTGACATATAAAACCCATCATATCAAGACACTACCTGACCATGAAGTGATTTTTCCTATTTATGTATGTCCCACAATTCTACATTCAGTTAACCAGTATATAAAACCTATCATAAAAGGATGACAAGTGATAATAGACAAGTGCTGATATCGGATCCTGTATAGGCCTAAAACATCCGTATCAGGACATACCTTATCATGAAGTGCTTTTACATGTACTATCATACAAGCCTAATTTCCAGCCCTGTATGTATTAGTGAATGAAATTTTTAAGAATATAAAATAGAACCTTCATTCATCAAGAATATCTATAAAGAAGGTAAAGCTCTGGTCTTCGAAAGACATAACAAGCAATGATTATAATAAATCAATGATCGGCTATAATGATACTTGTGAATGGAAATTATATTGTGAAGTGATTTGAAATGGATGAAAGCCCTAAAGCCAGTATTTGGGTTTATAACTTCAGATTTTGTCTATGAAGCCCAACGAGTTGAAGATGGTGGCTGATCATATGGGGCACGATGTGAAAATTCACGCAGATGTATATTGCCTCCAATCTTCACTCGTTGAAAAAGCGAAGGTAGCGAAGGTGCTATTGGCTGCCGAAAATGGCATTATGGCAAGATTCAAAGGAAAGTCATTGGAGGATATTGATCCCGATGGTAAGTCTGACTTTACTGATAGATTAAATATTTTAGTATTCTCTGCTATGACAGCAGTCACCCGTGTGTGTGTATGTGTACATGTGCATTTATTCATTGATAACGTTTTAGCACTCCCATTATCCTTGGATTATGCCGATAAGTGGACTGAGTGTGAAGACAGTGAAAACAGTGATGACAGTGATGACAATGACATGGTCGATGCAGAAGTTCCGCCAAAGATGGAAACTAACCAATCTGAAGCGCAAAGTAAGTTCATGGATAGGGTCCATAGTGATTAAACCACCTTATGGACGGTATAACAATCCTAGGGGAAATGGGGCCTATTGTGAGAACCTATCAGTAGTCTTGATGCAATGGTTTGTGTAGCATTTTTATATGATTTTGTTTCAGATGAGAAGTCACGTATTAAGAGGGCACCCTGGACAAAGGGAGAAACAGATATTTTTTGTAGGATATTGCATAACTATTTGAATAATAAGCGAATGGCACCAGCAGTAGACTTGAGAAAAGTAGTTGAAGAACTTGGTGGTAGCCGAACTTTGCCTCAGGTTCGAACGAGGCTACATAATATTATCTCGAAGAAGCAGAAAACGAAATAATATAGGGAACCTCTAAATGTATGGCGTAAATATACTGTCAAAATTAAAATAGCATTTTTGACGCGTCAATCGATGCGTCAAATTCACTTTATTTATGTTTTGTAATAATTACGTTATTGTTTAGCTGTAGCAAGAACGTACATATAGAACATAGTATTGATTGTTTTGCCATGCGAGTGAGTTTTGGAGAAAGTTGGACATGCATATATAATGCACCAAGATAGCGATCGTAAATCCGAGAAAAATACATTTTTTCGCTCAAAACTAAAATTTACTCATTTGGTCGTACTGGACCCATGGTCCTAATTAAAGATATGTGAAACTTTGTTTTTGCCACTAAGCACTGTGCCCAATGTAAATAATATCTATATATTGATATTCCGTATGTGGAGTTTTCTTTCAATGATTGCTTGTTTTTGTTCTGATCGATTTCTCCTTTTATTAAAGCGCAATGATTACTGTTTAGAAGAAAATGTTTAAACAAAATCAAATATATTACCGGTATATAAATTGTTAAAGCAGTAAATGAAAAATGACCGATCTGAATAAATGTTAGAATTTCCCTCATGCCAGTCTTACACCTGTTATAGAAATGTAATGAACTAGATTACAGGAGAAAATGTGGAGGTTTTTTTTTTAATGATGTGAACATAAGTAAATGGTGTATTTTTGTAGACTAATCTCATTCCTATCAGGTATATTTGTTGTAGGCCATTGATTTCAGGTTGAGAACATAATGATTAAAAAATGTGATTAGTTTCTGTTTTATCTGCAGTTGACAAAATATCATACAATCCAATGACTACCGGTATAACATATTTGATTTGGGATAGTAAACGCATCGAGTTCCAGGTCAGCTAATCTTTACACAATTCTTATGAAACATAGCATGAATTTCCATATTGGAACTTGAATTATCGCCTAACTGAAATAACGAAAATCACTGGTCCTAAATGATTTGAGTCAGAAGGTATCGACTGTATTTTGAATGTATGACATGAATAATATTAAAATATTCCATTGGCAGAATATCCAACTTCCTCGTGGTTTACAATTCTAGGGTTGATAAATATATCAGAATTATCTTGTAGAGTTTGTAAATTTGCTAATGCTTTTTTCCTAATAAAGAGATTTCCAATTTTCATTGAAAATTTTGTTTTGTTTCTGTTGTCAGATGTATCTGGATATTGAAAGCTTTGAAAGGACTTTCATTCCCTCAATTAGAGCCATATTTCAAAAATGTGAATAGAAGTGAAGAGTAGAGAATATTCCGACAAAGCAAGGAGAAATATGGAAGTTGTATACCTTACTTGGACGAAGCTCTGTAGGAAAGCCTATCGCAATTGTTATGAATCGACCCAGACCTGTTAGAACCGACTGTTGCCCGGTCGCTTACAATAGAATAGGCAGTGAGATAATTCGCTGTTTAGTAATGTCTAAGCGTTTGGCCTCAGGTATTCCACACGAAGGGCATAGTTTCAGTTATGTTACATGTATAGGTGCATGTATTTAATTCATGGGGCATATAGGCCTATATAAATTGTGAGGTTTGCATATCATTAGCATATAATTATACATATATGCCCCAGAAACGTATATAATTCATGGGGCATATAGGCCTATATAAATTGTGAGGTTTGCATATCATTAGCATATAATTATACATATATGCCCCAGAAACGGGTATTAAAATAGCACCACACAATTGGGTTTGAGCCCACAAACCCCGTTAATAGTATGTTTTCAGTATATATATATATATATATATATATATATATATATATATATATATATATATATATATATATATATATATATATATATACATGATATAACACATAGCATTTGCTTATACTAGAACATGATTCTATTTGAGCCTATATACATTTCATGTAAAATGCTATGGGATAAATCTTTAAATTCACAGCTGTCACAGCTGTTACTATGACGCCGAGACATATGAGTCATAATACTGCAAACGCGTAGAACATTCTAGAAGGTGTACCGGAACTCTGAATAAAGATGACGTGTCATAATCGCAGACGTGTTCATTCTAGAAATCGCACCGGAACTGAATAGATGATGTAACATAACGCTTAGGATATTCTCTCTCGAAACGCAATTAGGAGTTTATAGTTTACAATTCTAAATCTAAATGTAAGTACTGTTTTTTGTAGTTATTAGGGCTATGAAATATGAAACCTTTAGATATATTTAAGTGTATTTAGTATATCTTTTAGATAGCTAGAGTTACCGCTAATATCTTTTAGATTAATAAAACGTCATACACATCAAGAAGCGATAGAGAAACTCAAGATACTCTTTCTGACTGAGGAATCAACAGCAATGGATATCGAACCAATAGAAATTGGCGCAAGAAACACCATAAGATCAACGAAGAAACTATATAAGAATTTCAAAAACATTAAGACTACTCCACAAATACCAATGATTAAGTTTAACATTTGTTGATGTAGTTAAATATTTACCGGCAATTGAAAAAATGTTTGTAATTATAAATTGTATTTATAGAACTCAAATGATGTATTGAAATAAACGAACGACTGAACATACTTGTATAATGTATTGTGTAAATCTACTTGGTGAATTTTTATGTTCAGTCGTTTCTATTTGCATAATGAATATATAATTATGATTAGCGCATGCGCATTAAGCAAAACCGGCCATAAATGGCCGCATGTGACGCATGTGACGCGGATATGAATGCGTTTGAATTTTCTATGTTCAGTTGTTTCTATTTTACAGAATGAATATATAATTATGATTAGCGCATGCGCATTAAGCAAAAGCGGACATCAATGGCCGCATGTGACGCATGTGTTGTTTCTATTTTACAGAATTTATAGAATGAATATATAATTATGATTAACGCATGCGCATTAAGCAAAAGCACTCCTGTATGTCCGCATGTGACGCGGGTATTGTAACTGGTATGATTTAGATATCAAGGAACTGAAACGACTTATCAAAAGCAGCGAAGAATGAAAAAGGATGACGTTGGTCGAAGAAATGGAAGAGGATGCTAAAATATTAACCAATTTAGTAAAAAAATATGTATAATAAATGGAACCAGAACAACCACAAACTATCAATATTACAAATAACACTGGTGTCATAAATATATACTATAAGAAGTGTTCTAAGTGTGAATTAGATAAATTAGCTTTAACAGAATTTAGTAAGCGTAAGATTAGCAAAGATGGTTTTCAATATTGCTGTAAAACTTGTTTTAAACTATATACCAAACAATATCGAGAAGATAATAGAGAAGCTTATAATGATTATATGACAGAATACATGAGAGAAAGATATCAAACAGATCTTAATTTTAGATTGAAACAATGTTTAAGGACTAGATTAACACAATTATTCAACAAAGAAACGCATTCAGAAACACTATCTAATTTGTTGGGTTGTACAGATAAATTTCTTAAATCATGGATTATATTTCAATTCGATGGTCAAATGAATATAGATAATTATGGAGATTAGTTTCATATTGATCATACGTTACCAATATCTAAATTCAACATGAATGATGAATACAATAAAAAACTTATTTGGAATTGGAAAAATTTAAGACCTCTTGAAAAGAAAGAAAATCAAATCTAATCTAATAAACTAGATTTACAGTTATATTTAGAACAGTTAACAAAGGCAAAGAAATTTATTGATCAATGGAACGATGTTCCGAATAATGAACAATACGTTGAGTCTTTAATGAGTGGTTAAAGATTAATATATCTCAAATAAAATATAATAAAAAAACAATAACTTCAACTATCCATTATTTCTATTTTAATTTTTAATATTTTCTTTTACAATTCTTTTCAAAAGAGAATACTTTATATCGCAAATAAAAAATACTAAAAAAACAATAACTAATACTAAAATTCTTTAACTGAACTAAGCTAGTATTAACCTAAAGAGATGCTAATATCATTTTATAAAGTTATAATATTTTTGTTTGCTTTTTTTCTCCTATATAAATGTCAAAGAAATCTAATAAGAATAGTATTAATATTGAAAAAACATTAGATGATTTGGGTATAAGTGATAATATAGATACAGTTGTAACTAATTGTGCTCAAGTTAATAACAATATAGATTATGAATACTATTTATATTGTAAGCACCATCTTGAATTATTAATTGCTGGAGGGAAATCTAAGGATTTCTTGGGAAAAATAATAACTTTTCAAGAATTAGATGCTATGAAACCAGATAAAGTAATAAAATATTTTAAGATTTATGAAGAGGCAAGATTAGCCCGAATAAATGATTCTATTTCAGATGGTATTGTCAAATGTTACTCTAAGTTATGTAACTGGTTAATACCAATTGATGATGAAAATAAATTATATAGTGATTTGAAAAATGACTACTTAGTTATGACTGAATTACAAAAATGGGTTGGATATGCTTCATTCCAATTAGGATCGGTTATGACATTAATTTCTACTGGTGTCATAACATTTTCGAATATCAAGCCTATGGAATATAAATCAGGTAAGAACGAAACAGATGTACTACAACCAAACAGCGAAACAGAAAATGAATCAGAACAAAAATTAACTAAAATAAATGAGTGATGGCGTTAAGAAAAAGGTTAGATCCGAGAAACAAATTAAATGGGCAAGAGAATTGGGTAAAAGATCTGCAGAATTAAAAAAAGCTAAGAAAAAGAAATGAACTGATATAAATGAATCACAGACTTTATCTGATATTAATTCAAATAATAATCCATCTAATTCTTCTAATGCTGGAAGTAATAATTACTTATATATTACAATTGGATTAGTAACAGTTATTATATTCTCTGGTGTAATATATAAATCAAAATTCAAATCTGATGATAAAGATGATTCCAATGATGATACCAGAAAATAAGTCAAATCATAAAGTCATTGAAACTAAATCTAAACTATTTTTAATGGATTAAAATAAGATGGAAAAAGAACAATATTTAAGAGATTTATATTATAACCCAGAAAGTGAAGTATCATATTCAAACGTTTCAGAATTATGGAATAAAATTAAATCTGATAATGAAAATGGTAATATAAAATATAGTGAATTGAAATTATGGTTAAAAAATCAACCAACATATCAAATCCATAAGAAAATGGATAAAACTTATTTAACAAGAAAAGTTATGGTTTCATATATCGATCAACAATGGCAAGCTGATTTAATTGACATGAAGAACTTAGAAGAATACAACAAAGGATATTTCTGGATACTGAATGTTATAGACATATTCAGTCGATACGCATGGTCAATTCCAATCAAAAGTAAAACTGGTATCGAAGTAAAAAATGCTTTTAAATCAATATTTAAAGAAGCTATTCCAGATAAGATACAATTTGATGAAGGTAAGGAATTTTATAACAAACATTTCAAAAAACTATTATCTGATAACGATGTAGAATATTTTTCAACACATTCAGATAAAAAAGCATCTATTATAGAAAGATTTAATAAAACATTGAAAACTAGAATGTGGAAATATTTTACTGCTAATGAAACATATAAATATATCGATGTTTTAGATGATTTAGTGAATGGTTATAAAAATTCTAAACATAGTTCTATAAATATGAAACATATACAAGCTAGAAAAGAAGATAATTCGGAAATAGTTTGGAATAATTTATATGGAGCATTTGTTACACATGATTTCGGCGAACCTAAATTTAAAATAGGACAACACGTAAGAATATCTAAATATAGAAAAACATTTTATAAAGGTTATACCCCTAATTTTACAGAAGAAATATTCAAGATTAAAAAGATAATATTAACTAAACCATTTGTTTATAAACTAGAAGATCTAAAAGATGAAGAAATATTAGGTTATTTCTATGAACAAGAATTATCACTTGTACCAAATCCAGATGAAATAGAATACAAAATAGAAAAAGTATTGAAAACAAAATCTATTAAGGGAAAAAAGTATTCTTTGGTGAAATATAAAGGGTATGATGATAAATTTAATGAATGGATTTTATCTAGTAAAATTAAAAGAATAAATGAATAAAGATTTATTTATATTTGAACCACATAATATGTTAATAACTGGAGTAACAAACTGTGGTAAAACACATTTCATATTAGACTTGTTAGAAACTATTGATAAGAATCATTTTGATCATATAATATTATTCTGTCCTACTTATGAAATGAATAAAACATGTAATAGAGATATAGTTAAGATAAAAAAGTTTATTATATTAGATCCTAAAACAGTAAAAGAAAATTTAGATAATTTCATAAAAATAGCAATTGATACTTATAAAGGATCAAATACATTATTCATTATAGATGATTGTGCTAATTTACATGATTCAAAAGTGAAAGAAAGTGAGTTACGTTATCTAGCTTTCTCTGGGAGACATTTCGGGATAACAACATGAGTTTTAAATCAAAAATATAATTCAATTGTTAAAGACTTTAGGGAGAATATAAGATTTCTAGTTTTATTTTATAACAAAGATAAAAAATCTATGCAACAATCATTAGAAGAAAATCAAATTATACCTACTGAGTTACATGATGAATATATGAATAAATTAAAGAATAATACAGGTTCAAAATTATTACTGAGGCTTCAATTTCCCTATGAATATAAATTTATAAAATAAAATCCTAATCCTAATCAAGACGTACGTAAGAATCTAAGATTCTTGCTAAGAAAGTAAGAAAGTAAGAATTCTTGGATTCTCACTCGTACGTCTAGTACATAGATATATAAATTATTAAATGAAATATATAATAATGAATAAATTATATATTAAAACTATGTTTAGCTTAGTTCAGTTAAAGAATTTTAGTATTAGTTATTGTTTTTTTATTTGCGATATAAAGTGTTCTCTTTTGAAAAGAATTGTAAAAGAAAATATTAAAAATTAAAATAGAAATAATGGATAGTTGAAGTTATTGTTTCTTTATTATATTTTATTTGAGATATATTAATCTTTAACCACTCATTAAAGACTCAACGTATTGTTCATTATTCGGAACATCGTTCCATTGATCAATAAATTTCTTTGCCTTTGTTAACTGTTCTAAATATAACTGTAAATCTAGTTTATTAGATTAGATTTGATTTTCTTTCTTTTCAAGAGGTCTTAAATTTTTCCAATTCCAAATAAGTTTTTTATTGTATTCATCATTCATGTTAAATTTAGATATTGGTAACGTATGATCAATATGAAACTTATCTCCATAATTATCTATATTCATTTGACCATCGAATTGAAATATAATCCATGATTCAAGAAATTTATCTGTACAACCCAACAAATTAGAAAGTGTTTCTGAATGCGTTTCTTTGTTGAATAATTGTGTTAATCTAGTCCTTAAACATTGTTTCAATCTAAAATTAAGATCTGTTTGATATCTTTCTCTCATATATTCTGTCATATAATCATTATAAGCTTCTCTATTATCTTCTCGATATTGTTTGGTATATAGTTTAAAACAAGTTTTACAGCAATATTGAAAACCATCTTTGCTAATCTTACGCTTACTAAATTCTGTTAAAGCTAATTTATCTAATTCACACTTAGAACACTTCTTATAGTATATATTTATGACACCAGTGTTATTTGTAATATTGATAGTTTGTGGTTGTTCTGGTTCCATTTATTATACATATTTTTTTACTAAATTGGTTAATATTTTAGAATCCTCTTCCATTTCTTCGACCATCGTCATCCTTTTTCATTCCTCGCTGCTTTTGATAAGTCGTTTCAGTTCCTTGATATCTAAATCATACCAGTTACAATACCCGCGTCACATGCAGACATACAGGAGCGCTTTTGCTTAATGCGCATGCGTTAATCATAATTATATATTCATTCTATAAATTCTGTAAAATAGAAACAACACATGCGTCACATGCGGCCATTGATGTCCGCTTTTGCTTAATGCGCATGCCCTAATCATAATTATATATTCATTCTGTAAAATAGAAACAACTGAACATAGAAAATTCAAACGCATTCATATCCGCGTCACATGCGGCCATTTATGGCCGGTTTTGCTTAATGCGCATGCGCTAATCATAATTATATATTCATTATGCAAATAGAAACGACTGAACATAAAAATTCACCAAGTAGATTTACACAATACATTATACAAGTATGTTCAGTCGTTCGTTTCTTCCAATACATCATTTGATTTCTATAAATACAATCTATAATTACAAACATTTTTTCAATTGCCGGTAAATATTTAACTACATCAACAAATGTTAAACTTAATCATTGGTATTTGTGGAGTAGTCTTAATGTTTTTGAAATTCTTATATAGTTTCTTCGTTGATCTTTTGGTGTTTCTTGCGCCAATTTCTATTGGTTCGATATCCATTGCTGTTGATTCCTCAGTCAGAAAGAGTATCTTGAGTTTCTCTATCGCTTCTTGATGTGTATGACGTTTTATTAATCTAAAAGATATTAGCGGTAACTCTAGCTATCTAAAAGATATACTAAATACACTTAAATATATCTAAAGGTTTCATATTTAGTAGCCCTAATAACTACAAAAAACAGTACTTACATTTAGATTTAGAATTGTAAACTATAAACTCCTAATTGCGTTTCGAGAGAGAATATCCTAAGCGTTATGTTACATCATCTATTCAGTTCCGGTGCGATTTCTAGAATGAACACGTCTGCGATTGACACGTCATCTCTATTCAGAGTTCCGGTACACCTTCTAGAATGTTCTACGCGTTTGCAGTATTATGACTCATATGTCTCGGCGTCATAGTAACAGCTGTGACAGCTGTGAATTTATAGATTTATTCCATAGCTTTTTACATGAAATGTATATAGGCTCAAATAGAATCATGTTCTAGTATAAGCAAATGCTATGTATTATATCATGTATACAGATATTAGTGGAACAAAGATGGCGATCTATTCGGGCACCTCTTGGTTGTTCATTCCGAGGCGACAATAACATATTTAATTTTGCCAATGACATAAAATCTTATGATTTAATAGAGGTATGACATCAAATTTACTTGATATGAATACCTCATAAACCAAATAAATTTCAATCATTAGTTATAATGTGCAAATAACTTTCAGGCAGCCATACATGGACCATTGTTATTTTGCATAAGAGGAATGCTCGGCAACAACCAAAGGCTGACAGTTCGAGATTATTGCAAATTAATCGAAAGTAAGTAAACTATTATATCTAAAAATACCAAACCTTGCATAAACTATTAGTACACATTTCAACCCCTGTCTTTTAAGAAATCTACTCAGCAAATACAGATAATGAATGGCTCAACTTATCAAATGACATGGCAGCAAATCTGGGGACATTTTTCAACGTTATTTTCCTGCTTCGATGTTGACGATTCATTATCATCTTCACCATCATCTAATAGAAACAGTCAAGACTTTCGGAACGGCACATTATAGCAACATGTTTGCAGCTGAATCATTCTTAAATAAGCTGAAATCGATAAACACAGCAAATCAAAAAGTAGAGAAAAGCTGGATGAAAAAGCACCAGGTACGATTCCCAAACTTCTAACTTGTTCATAAAACCACATGTATGCATACACAATGTATCTATTTCTAGGTATTACTAACTTCTGTACAACTCGGCCAAGAAACTAAGGAATGAAGATCCTCCATTACCTCTAAGATCATTATTACCTACTGTTAGCATACTACTAACATAGGATCTCAACAATATCTGACTACAATCAACTGAATTTTTTTTTCAACAATAGGATTCGAATCAAGGAGTCTACTGTATTTGCTCTTTTAATTCCTTAAATTGGAACATAATCAACTTATTTTCTAAATTAAACAAATTTTGGCTATCAATTGTCAATATATTTCAAAAAAAGGTAGAGGATGAACAAGATCATAAAATAACAGCAGGTATTACATACAGAGAGTATATAATACACCAACACGACTGTTACCTGTATGGGAAAGCCTCTCTAATACCACCGGATGATGAGCTGCTACACGGCTTAGAGGAGTTTTTCGATGGGTAAACATTCTTAGAAACCTGAATTCTAAAATATCTAATTTGCATTTCATATTAATAAAAATGATGACATATAATATTTCAGACAAATTATTTTTGATCTGATCGAAAATTACGATATGGCTGTGGTACCAGACTACGATTCAGAAATGTTATATCACTATAGAAAAAAAATGTAAGTTATCATGAAAATCTCAATACAAATCTCTACATACCGTATCTTGTCTATGTAGCACATCATTTCAGTTATGACTAAACCGCAGATTAAAAACCTGTAGTTCATATGTACAAATCGAATTTGATGAATATGACGATTGACGTCGAAGAAATGCTGTTGAAATTAACGGTCACATACGACATACCTATATATCACAAATCATGAGCTTCATTAAATGCAATGAACAGGTGCGTGTCCTTTCCTTTCTTCTTCCATCTTAACTAGGGCTTGGTTGCCTCTACCAAGCACAACTTCACTGAAATTGACATTCTTTCAAGGAATTGGCACCAATAAAATGCCTAAGCAGGCCAAAACTTGATGATAACGGATTCTGGTGGACATTCACAACAGATGCAGCATTCGCACCATGCCTGGTGCCTGTTGAGCACCTTAAAAAGTGTCAAATTTTAACGGCTGTTGAAGAAACCAGGATTTGGGCATGGTGCCTAATTTGAAGTACAGGCAGGTACAATTGTAATAACATCTTTGTCGTCAAAATAAAAGACTCATTATTTATTTGCAATTGTCTTGAAATTAAAACATCCCGACCATTCTTAATGGCCAAATTATACATGAATTTCCACTCCAAAGAATTACGCATGGTTTTACGATGAACGAATCAGTCTTAGAAAACATTAATATTAATATTGTATGTTAGAAATACATAAAGAGATTCCAACACTGACAGGCACTTACTAAACGTCAAGAACTTTTGATAATTCTCCAGTTTCTAGGGTTCACCCGCCGCAGATTCATCGTTTGCCTTAAGCTTTTATAATCGGATTGAGCTTATACCAACGCTCCCTCTAATCCCATTAGTAAACATTTCAACTCCAACGGTCATGATACAAATGATATAGCAGTAATGGCTCTAATAACAATTGATAACACACATAAACAAAGAATTAAAGAATCCCAGCTCATTGAAAACCTAGGAACCCTACAACCATATGGTTTAAATCAGGAAGACGATACATATAAACGGTCATAAATGTATGTATTTATCTAAATGTGAAAATTGAATGTATTAAATTTGTTCTGATTTATCATATCTCGTTACTAAGGACATGTGTTTCCATGGAAGTCTATGTAACTGATAACTGTAGCTGTTTGTTGTTGTACCGAAGAAGGCTAAATGGCCGAAATATCTACAACTAAACAGAATATAACATGAATGCACCTAACTATTACTTGTCTGTTACTTATCATATTCTGTGTCCAGGCTTTACGCTTTTCTCTGACCATTTTTAGGGTTTCGCTATTCATCCACATGCGAGATCTTGCCTTCCACCGTTGCAGTATTGTTGGGTGCATATTTTTTTCTCAGTTGCTAACAGTTTCGAAATGATGTCTTGCAGTAGTCTTCTACATCTAGGTTACTTAGCAATCTATGTTTTTCCGAATAAGGCGCAAATGTTCTCTGAAACGATAACCTAGTCGACGGAAACAGTATCTACACACAAAAGACACATCAGACTACAAGAATTATCAGCGTTTGAATAATATTGCGAGACGAGCCACCCGAACTGCCCAAAAAAAGTTTGATGGAACCACCAAGACGGTAGATTCAGGAGAAGCAAAGGCCAAAGTATTTAATGAGTTTTTTGCCAGCACCTTCACACAAGAGGACACAACATTTATACCTGCAGCGGAAACCCATGAAGTTCCCCTGCTCGAAACCATGATCTTCGATCCAGCAGATATAAACTAGGGGTCCAGGGACACTATGCCCATGTGGGAAGTGGTTTCAGATGCTCAACAATCTAACAATTTCAATATTCAGTGCCCCATCCAATGACCTTGAAAAAATCCAATGACCTTGAAACTCACCACTATGGAAGACCTCAGACGACATTCGAGATATGAGATGCAACATACGAGATACGACATATGACATACGAGATACGATTCATTTACAGTACAGGTGTCCGTCCGATAGCTCCACCTCAGTGTATGTTTTTCAACATCTATACCGCATCGTGCGCATGCGGTGGCGTATAATATATAAGCATTGACCTGTTGACTATATCAACATGCGAAAAACGTTTCATTTAAAACGAAATGATATTTCGATCATAGAAGTGTATACGGAATTTGATTTAATTTCGAATCGGATAACGCGCCGCGTCGGTGGGCTGCCCGGCGGGCTAGGACAGTCGACTGAGTGTGAGGCTGGCCGTCGTGCGCTGATGGCTCTGTCAACACCGGTGATTTTGAAACTGTGTCGCATTGTCTTTCGAAATTGTGTGAGACCCCAAGTCTAGTACCTAGCCGTCGTTCCACAAACAACGTTGTAGGGAACACCCATATTCAACGACTGGTATTCAGACTAGCGAGACCCCCAGTACTCCAACGCCTATTAACTATCGACACCTGGCATTCTTGCCACGGCCCGGCTTCCCGCATCGGCAATCCTGGGCCACTCTTGAGTGAGACACCGAGGGTCCAGTGATTCGAGTTGGGCTCCGAATACGCCGGGGCTACAGCCCCTTAATCCCTCAAAACCCCTCAAATTCCAAAATCCATATTTGAGTGTACAAAATCCCTCAAATTCCATAGTTAGCCATGGCTCCTTCAAATTGGTGGTCCTAAGAATTGCACCTAGTCAAGGGTTTAAACTTCGCGTTCGATCGAGGGATTCCGATGAAGAATGAAAGATATATGTATAGTACGATAACCACACTCAAACGTGGTGAATGGAAAGATAAAAACCCACTATATGTACAAATTAAAACGACAATTCACCTGACAATGATCTCTAGGGTGAGATCGAAACGTGGAGTATTTTATATTTTAGATTGTTTGAATAAATAAATTCTCGATTCTAAATTCTTTTAATTTGTACACTGTGGGTTTTTATCTTATGTATGTATAAATTACAAATGCCGATGACCGAAGAGTTTTTAAAAAAGTCCGACATACAGGGAATTTGTTTAGTGTACATGTACATACTATGAATTTCAACCAATAGTGACATGGATATGAATCAAAAATACTAAGATAACATAAATATATTGAATATATTATTCATTAGATATCAGAATGGAGGTACACGGAAGCACTCCCAGATCCTGGCACTATCAGAGTCCAGTTGAGTTTGTTAATCACGACGTTTTTTTGCGACGGGTGCAAACGCACCATACAAACAAAGTTTCGGAGGTCCGCTAATTCCCTGTCTAGAAATATTTTACTTTATATTTCCATGGATCTCTTATCTTTACGAATGTAAGAGGTATGTTGTGTTATGCTGGAGACTATGTGGTTCCTGTGGTTTTGTCAATGAACAGTTTTAAAACTGACCATGATAATTGATGAAAATGATCTTAGATTGGATTCTCCGATTACATTAAAAGTTATTCAGATTCAGCCATTGGCCCTTTTCATGAAAGATGTCAGAAAAGAAAGATTCAGATTTCACTTTGCCGCAATCGCGCCTTCCCATAGTTATAGAAAGACAGTGCTGCATGTCCTGCAGTAAGATACGAAAACTGGCTATTCTCGACTCACAACGGCTGGTCTACTGGACCAGTCTGCCCTGGTAGCTCAATAGGGATGGAATTTAACTAGTGGATTTGAAACCTACAATAGAGAGAACACGCTTGAGTTCTATTAATATGGAATGAGCAGACGGATGTACGGCCCGTTCCTGGGTTGTTTGGGATTCAAGAACTCGGGCGTCTTTGATACAATTGTAAATTACTAGAAGTGTCAAACAGCGGAGGAGGGGCACAAGAGGGCCGGGATGTTCCGGCTGCGGAGTTTGTTTTAGAATTTTGATTTCTGAGACGATGCAGTTTTTTCTGCAGGCAGTTACCGAAACCCCGGACCCTGAACACCAGGCCGTTTACAGACCAAGGAAGACAAGAACTAGCATAATACTATGCCTAGTCCAGGGTGTTCACAGTATGGCCTAATCGTTGTGTCCGGTCCAGGTTTTCATTATCCAAAAGAGATATATTTCTGGTTTGAATAAAATGTTGACTATGTTGGTTTTCGTATGATTGACGATAACTGTACGCGTCACCGTATTAAACGATTTATATGCAGTAAATATTGAAAGAACATAGACTGAGGTGGCGCTAGCGGACGGACACCCATACAGTAAATAAGTTGTATCTCGTATGTCATATGTCGTATCTCGTATGTTGCATCTCATATCTCGTATGTTATATCTCATATCTCGAATGTCGTCTGAGGTCTTCCAAACACCACAATCATAGAACATGTCAGCAGTTACAATTTTGTAATCGATTGTGGTAACAAAATATGCCTAGTTACCAATATGATATGGAAATACCAACTTATTCTGCTATTCAACGCCCCCTGGTGACCATATGCAAAGCCCAATTACCTTAAAACTCACCATAATTATAGAACATGTCATGAGCTACAACTTCGCAATTGATCATGGAAACAAAACATGCCCAGGTACCAATATAATAAGGAAATACTAAGTTATTCTCCTATTCAACGCTCCTAGTGACCATATAGAATAACTAATGTCCTTGAAACTCACCACAATAATAGACCATGTCATGAGCTACAACTTTCCAATTGATTGTGGTAGCAGAATATGCATAGATACGAATATAATATAGAAATACTAAGTTATTGTATTGTTCAACGCCCCCTGGTGGCCATATACAAAAACCGATGACCTTGAAACTCACCATGCTCATAGACCATATCATGAGCTACAACTTTCCAATTGATTGTGGTAACGAAATTTGCTTAAGTATCAATATAATGTGGAAAAACCTTTTTGCACCTACGAATGAGTTCTGATGACACTGAGATGACCGTTAATTGTGTAATAATTGCCTGATCAAATATACCTATCTCGCGTATAAGAGATTCTTTTCAATGAATACCCATCACAAATTGCAATGAAAAGTGGCAAACCATTAGGAAGCTACAGGACTCAGAATTCAGGCTAAAATTTACATTTTTGGGCACAAAAAAGGTCAAAGGACGGCCATCTTGAGTCATCCGATCGATCCTATTTTTCTCATGCTGATGGGCCCTTGGGGGATACAAATATATACGAACAATCAAGGTAATTTATTAAACAAAGCGTCTTCAAAATTTCCCTCGAAAACTTCAAAAATGTGTAAAAAGTGCTGATTTTGGCGAACAACAATGGCTGCTAGTCAGCCATCTTGAATCTGAGAGGGCCAGTTTTTGGGCTGAAGATGTGTCTAGGGTATACCCATGTATAAACCAAATATCAAGACATTACCTTGAAGTGTCTTCAAAACTTCATAGAATAACTGGATTGCGTCTATGGAGGGACGGACGACGGACGAAAAGTGAACGCAATAGCCCGCTGGGACTTAAGTCCCAAGTGGGCTAAAAAGGCTGAAGAACCTAAACCCGAACAAGACCAAAGGCCCAGATAATATTCATCCAAGGTTACTCATAGAATCAGCTGATGTTATTGCTGAACCACTGACAAATTAATTCCAAAAATCCATGCAAGAATCTCGACTACCTGTAATCTGGAAACAGCACATATAAAACCAATACATAAAAGTGGCTAAAAATGATGGCAGAAAATTACAGACCAATCAGCTTCAGAAGCTGTATATGCAAACTGATGGAGTCAATCATTCATGATAAAGTAATGGAGCATCTTATCTACAACAACATCCTGTACAACGGCATGGTTTTATTCCAGGGCGGTCGACTAGCACTCAATTGCTCCAATCACTAAAAGAATGGATGTCTCGCCTTGATGAGGGTGTTTCAACTGATGTCATATTCTTGGATTTCAAGAAAGCCTTCGACAATGTAGCCCATGAGAGATTAATAGCTAAAGTTCATGGCTGTGGTATCATCGGTAATCTGCTTCTCTGGATACGAGATTTTCTATAAAACCGCAAACATTCAGTTCTGGTTGATGGAGTTACCTCTGCATGGAAAAGTGCGTGCGGTGTGCCACAAGGAAGTATCCAGGGGCCGATATTATTTGTAATATTCATTAATGATCTCCCCACCCCCCTGGTTGTAAACAGCAATATCAACATGTACCCCGATGACACAAAGATTTACCGCAGAAGATTCAAATTATTACAAAATGACATATTACTTCTTGGTGAATGGTCATAAAGGTGGCGATGGAGTTTCATCCCGAAAAGTGTATAGTCCTCCATCTGGGAAACGAGCAATTTCTTTCTGAATTCTGGATGCCTGACAAATGCGGTCAAAGATTCCAGCTCTCGTAAAACAAGTTGAAAAAGATCTTGGGGTGCTGACTGATAATAAGCTATCTTTTTAGGACCATATACACACCTCAATTAAAAAGGCCAACACCATGCTTGGGATCATCAAAAGAACATTCAAGAACTTAGATGCCAAGACATTTTGCCTACTTTACAAGGGTCTTGTCAGCCCAATACTTGAATATGCTGCAACAATTTCGAATCTGTACCTTAGAAAACATATCGATTCTCTTGAAAGAGTCCAGCGACGCGCCACCAAGATGATCCAAAAATATCGAGACCAAGAATACAAGGACAGACTAAAGAAGCTGAATTTACCTACCCTGTATTTCCGGAGGGCCAGGGAAGACATGATAATGGTTTTCAACATCATGCACGAAAACTAGAATATTGATGGAAACACCACACTTGAGGGGGATAAGCGTACACGTCAGTTGAGAGGTAACAGTCAGAAACTTTTAAAACAAAGGTGTAAGAAGGAGCTTTACAGCAACTTTTTCTCAAATAGTTGTAAATAAATGGAACAGCCTGACCGAAAACATAGTCACTGCTCCATCAATAAACTGCTTTAAGAGTAGACTCAATAAATGTTGGGAAGACCAGAAATATCTTACCTCGTAAAATAAATTTTGTCAATTCAAATTATATGTCAAAGTATAATAATCAAATGTTTATTGTTAAAATTTACCTGTTTCTTAATTTTTGTTAATCTTATTAATTAATCTAATCTTTAAAACTAACTTAACAACTAACTGAACTAACATCATATTAATTATTCTTTGGTAAATGCGGATTGGTGCTCCTGGTGGTATAATGTCGGCGGGATTCATCCTGGTACCTCCATAGAGATTGCCGATACGTTCACCTTGGGCCACACGCACTTCCTTTTTCTTTTCAGAATAACACCAACAACACTCGTATTATGGACCGAATAAAACCTTCTCCTTGTAGCAAACTCTACAAAATGGCTAGAAATCAAGCGTTTATGACTTATGAAATTAACTACGCCAAAACTGTTAATTATGACGGATCAGATTTGTATAAAATTCAACTAATCAACTCTTAAAACAATTTAATCTTTTAGTAATGAATAAATATACCAATTATTTGTAATGAAATATTATTAAGTGAGAGAGCTTTTTATGGAAACCCTGTCACCTAAACCAATACAAATCAACAAACGAGCCGGACACCAATAGGCCACCACCAGGCCTCCTTTCCGTCCGTGAATTTGATGATGATGAAATAGGTGACTGAGGTGAAACGGTTGAAATACGCGGAACCATCGAAATTCAGAAAAACATCTCACGAGGAGCAATGGTGGTGTAATCGTAAAGTTTTAGACTCCTCAGTGAAAGTATGGCCTGGGTCAAACTCGAACATCCAATGCCCCATCAGCGCACCAAACGGCTTGAAATATAATCGTTGAACTGATATAGATACAAATAGACTGTCGATGAAAGTCTCTGTCTTATCATCTGGGTCATGGCACCTCACTTCCCACAGGTCGTTATTTTCCCAGTTAATGAGGGTATTGGCTTACATAGTAAGTGCTTATACACAAAAATATTTTACTACTGTTTGACTGAGTATAATCAGGGAAGTAATGAGATTACACTTCCCCCGTAGAATCATTAGAACAGACCATTGAAACACATCAACGCAATACTATCGAAAAAATCAAGATATCTTTCATTTTCATCGTCACAATAAATAAGACATTGAATCGACATATAATAATTAATGATAACAATCTAATAGTTTCGATTTGATTTATCAAATTCATCTATTATCAAATGATTCATTGATCATTAAAATTATATAAACGAGTTTATTCAATTTAGAACCGATATCAATCATAGCGAGTATAACTTAATTTTGGTTAAACAATTTTTAGTTTTATGAATACAAAACTAACCCGATTCAGTTTATTAATATGATATTCAAGTCTGTTGGCGCCACTTTTCGTGTGATCGCGTCTTGATAAAAAACAATTGACTTGTGAAATTTGCAGAATGACGAAGCTTCTTCAGAAATGTTTGTAGCTATCTTACCAACTGCGGCCACGAGGATTAGGAACCCTAGTGGTGGTGTTCGAATCGCCGAAATAATTGCAAATAAAAATATAAATTTGCCATTGAGATGGAAGAACGATCTGACTAATAAAACTAAATACGACGTAATTATTGACGGTTCAATTCGTATTTATGTTGTTCTGCTGGAATTTATGCTAAAGTAAGCTATGATTCTGCCAGTTCGATAAAATATTAGAAACAGGTAACAGAACAACATTCTAATCCGCGAACGACGAATTCACCAACGCCCTTTAAAACGATAAATAATTTCACTATAGGGGTAGAAATGTCCCATCATTAAATTTTACTCATTAGTACATTCAACTGCCGCGATTTGGTGATTCAGCACAAGTTCAAACACCCACTTGAGAAATAGCGCAGGCCACATCCTACCATCGCGATAGTTTGTGTATAATGTTTACAGGAACACATCTGGCTCACACCAGTTTCACACAGTACCATAATGACGATTCAAAAAAACTTTTTTCATATATCTTTGAAATCATTTTGACCATATTCTTGTTCTTAGTTATATTTCACTGATTCCATGGATGTTTTTTTCATAAAAATTCCTTTAGTAATAACGGATTTGAACATAAAATCTGTATTTTCAATATATTCAATTTGTGTTCAATTTCTATGAAATTTTGACACAACATTGCTGATAAGGTGCTTAGATGGTATTGAAATATTCAGTTTCATACAATTTTTAGTTTTCTGACCCAAACCGAGCGGCCAAAAATATAGGAGAAAATAGCAGTAGCTAATCAACAGCAGAAAATACGCTTCCTGGGTAGAACAACACTGAACAGTCAACCGAGTCAACAGAGATTGTCAACTCCATCAGTGGCTCACCAGTATAGGGACAATCCAAATACCACAAGATCGGCCATTATTTGATGGGGATGATGGGCCATTGGAGACGGCAATGCCCTTAGAAGATGTATGCAGCAATGATCTGCTGTGATTGGAAGTAATATTCAGACACCGATAAGTACATTTTATCGATCTGATATTGATAATTGGGGTAGCAGTCAAGCCAAGGCTTGCCGGGAGGTACCATAAATAGAAGTACACCTGTGTGTGAAAATATAGAATCCCTAGTGTCGCCAGTAGGTAGATTAAAAAGTCATCAAAAAATGTGGATGAAAATGGGGGCATCGGAATGGATTTTTGATTTGATAAGTAATGGGCTAACATCACCGTTTGAGTCTAGGCTGGTAGGGAAAACATTTAAAAACAATTAGTCAGCGCTTCTAGACAATGCCGATTTTGTGTCGTCTGAATTATTGAAGTTCGAGAAAATAAAGGTAGTAACTCGGGTCACGTCAATGCCAGTTGTGGTCAATCCCTTGACTGTATCGGTCAATAAAGTGGGGAAAAGGAGGTTGATTTTAGACATGAGGCATGGAAATGAACATTTGTGCAATTTGCGGTTTAAAATGTAAGATTTAAAGGTGGCAATAGAAGTAGTTGGCGAGTCCACCCATATATTCAGATTTGATTTGAAGTCTGCGTATCATCATGTAGAAGTAGCTGATAATACATAGACCTAATTTGGTTTTGCCTGGGAATTAGTAGGCAAGAAGACATACTGACAGTTCAATGTTTTGGCTTTTGGCTGTGCTATAGGTCTATATATTTTTACAAGATTGGTTAAGGTATTAGTACGTTACTGGAGGGCAGAGGGTTGGAGAGTGGTTCTTTATCTAGATGATGATATAGGGGTGGCGTTAATGAAACACAAGGTAAAAAATTAAGTCACAGAGTACATGAGGATTTGGTTGCTTGCGGTTTCATTAGCGAGGAAAATGCTTTTGGGAGCCTTGAGTCAAACAGGTGTGGTTAAGGTTAAGATTCAGAATCAATATGACTCAGAGAAAACTCTATGTCACAGATGAAAGGGTGAGTAGAACACTAAGGATAGTAAATACAGTGTTGTCAGATTATATCACAGATGGTAAGGTAACTGTTAAAGCTTTGGCTTGGGTGGCAGGCCTGCTGGTAAGTGCCACATTGGCGCTAGGGCCAATTGGGAGATTGAAAACCAGTGGTATGTATTCAAGCATAGAAAAAAGGTTGTCATGGTCGCAATAAATAACTTTAACTCAGGAGTCCGTTGATGAACTGGAGCAGGTTTCATAGACATAGAATAAGGTTATTCCCTGATATGAAATCACTTATCCCACGGATCAAATTTAGTACTAGGGATATTTCTGTTTCATAGACGTGGATGTTTTTATTCCCCGGCAATAAGTTACTTATTCCTAGCGGCAAATTATATTCCTAAGCTTCAAAATTAACAAAATGGCCAATGAAATGTTGATTCGTCAATGAAAAATCAAAGAATATCACTGCTTGGACCATTCTTTGGATGTTTATGAGGCAAATGAAATCCTTAAACGATTCCGTTTGACGCCAGAGACTATTTTGGTAATAACGCAACTTATAGCTAGAAGACTTGGGAAGCTAACGGAAAGAGGAATGCCAATATTGCCTATTTGGCAGGTTATGATCGCTTTGCGATTCTATGCGACTGGATCGATTTTATCTGTAATTGGCGACAGATTTGGTGTATCAAAAGCCTCCGTTTCAAGAATTATAACTAACGTTACAGAAGCACTGGACGAGCTTGTCCCTGTATTTATCAGATGGCCCACTACCGATGCTGAACATCTAGAAGTAAACCAAGGCTTTCATGCTCTTGCGTATTTCCCAGCAGTCATAGGTTGTATAGACTGCACTCACATTCGTATACAAAGACCCCCATGAACATGAAGCTGATTATATCAACCTAAAGGGTTATCATTCCATTAATGTCCAAGCATTCTGTAATTATAAAGGTACAGAGCCTTTTTATTTCTACGTTCTAACCTTATCATTACATTATTCCACAGGAAATAATCCAAATGATGAAATGTTATAACCTTATCATGACTCTGCCTGTATGAAACTAACAATATGTTTGTTTGAACAACTAAAGATTACCTAATACATTTTAAGCTGAATTCAGCGCAAAACTGATTATGATATAGTCAATACTTAGTGCACGACGCGAGTCGATTGCTTTGTCAGCAATAACGCGTTAACCGTTAACCATTTATGTATCAATTACGTGTAGTAATGGATTGAACGCAAATACTAATTAGTAGAACTCTTCTAGTTAACTCTTCCCACGGAGCAGATAGGTGTTTTTACCGCGTGAACACAGATATGCATCAACAGGCCCACATTTTAATTGTCGAATGGTCATGCGAAGACATGGTGACACATTTAAAACGTTTTAAGCTTTAATTTCAGAAATAAAGCATAATACGTATTTAATACGTATCAAATACATTGATACCAAACCCCCTTTTTGATTAACTAATATTTCATACAATATTTCATACATTTCAGCTAATTTAACAGTCTTATTCGTGATTTATCATTTAGTTTATGAATATACAATCTACGCAATTTAATACTTAAACAGTTTAACAATCTAATGGATTCATTGTAATACTCTTTCAATAATGATAAATGTAAATATATAATTGAATATGATTTATACTTTTCCAAATATTTATAATAAATCTGTGAGGTAAATAAATATTGAAACAGAAATATATATATGATAAAACTATTTATGATATTTATTTACTAGACGTACGAGTAAGAATCCAAGAAATCTAACTTTCTTACTCGTACCTCTAGTACTTAGATATATAAATTAGTTTAGATTATATAAAAATGAATAAATTATCAATCTTAGTATAGAAATAGTTAAAATATAATCTATTTTTTATTTTTATTAAGTGAAAACATATAATTTATTCATTTTTATAAAACTAAGTAAGACAGGTACGAGTAAGAATCCACGAATTCTTACTTTCTTGGCAAGAATCTTACTTTCTTACTCGTATGTCTAGTACATAGATATATAAATTAGTTTTTATAAAAATTATAAATATAAATTATTAATCTAAATATAGAAATAGTTCTAATATAATCTATTTATATATATTTCAGCCAATTTAACAGTCTATTGCTTAATTTGAATTATACAGTTTATCATTTAGCTCATGAATATACGTGTGATTCCTTAATGATTTCTAATTTCTATATCTTTTATTACATATTTCACAACACTTAATATTATTTATTCGATCTGATAGATAATTTATATTTTCTTTCAATTCTGAATATCTAATTTAACAAGAATCATAAAATTCTAACAACTGTTTTATACTATAAATTGAAAAAGAAAATTAACCTGAAATCATAATAATTGATTTGATATTCTGTTAATTTTTATATATTAGATGTAATAAATTTACTACCTTACTTTCACTCATTTTTATAGTTAAAATATATAGAATAAATTAAATTAAATGATCTTGTTTTAATCCTCAATATCATTTAAATCATTAACTTTTTTATTCTTTTTATTTCTGTGATTGTTTCCATTTAACTTCTTTAACTTTTTACTCAATTTATTATTTTCATTTATCAAATCTTTTGAAATATTCTCATAGTACAAGTATAATGCAGCTAATATTAACCCTCCTGCTACAAGATAATGTTTCAAATCACTTTTCCCAGTTGGAATAGAACCATCCATTTATTTAAGAGAAAAATTAAACAGTTTATAAAATATTTATATGTTTCAAATCAAATAACAATTAGACTTACTACTAATTTTTTATGCCGCTGAGAATTATATTTTTGCTTGTGTGTAATCAATTTTATCACCTGATATTCTGTTATATTATACTTAATCATTTCTTTATCGAAAAATTCATTTGATATGTAAATATTTTCATAATTATGAATTAAAATTAATGGTGTAATTGATTTCTAAAATATCTAAGATTAATGAAATCAATAGTATATTCAGAATTATCTTTCAATAGTTCTAAACGCTTGCATTGCTTAATTTTCATATTGTTAAGTTTCATTTTTCTTGAATAATCAGATTATTTATGTATATCACATACATTAATGAAATCATAAGAATTTATCTTCAAATATTCAGTATTTTTTTCATCAATTCAAAATCCATTTTATCAATTATTTCAAAATGATTGTGGGTTATCTTCTTTACTTGGAAAATAGGTTTTTCTAATTTTGATAAAATAAAGTGTCTATCAGGGCTATGAACTCCTATTTTTAACTTTTTGATAATGTTTTCTATCGAAGACAATTCAAAATAAATATTATTTAATACGTTTAATTGTAATGTTTTTATCAATAATTCTATTAAATCAGTAGTAGTTTCATAAAAGACTTGATCTGTTAAAATATAACTGAAATAAAGTTCTGTTATACATTTACATTGAGTTGAAAAAACTCTAATTTCAAAAATTGTATTATTTTCAACCCCGGATATTTTAGGAGTATAATCATTTAATTTAACTTCAGGAATTATTTCAAGTTTTTTAAATTCTGTCTCAAATAATTCATTATCGATATCTAATTGTTACTTTAATTCATTACATATTTTATTTCTATTTTCATCTATATCTTCTTGTAATTGTTTAAGTTCTATCATTTCTTCTAATCTTTTAAATTCACTTTTAGATAATAATTTTAAATCAAAATCTTCTTCAATATCAAGTGCATCTAATTTATAAAAAGGTTTAGATTTTATATTGTACCTCTTTTTTAAAGTTGTAAAACTAATTCCGGTTTCACGTAATTTAAATCTAAATATAAATTTATTATATACTGTAAACATTGAATTAGTAGAAGATATAACAGTTGATCCTTCAGTTTTAATAAATTTTTGTGAACGGAGTGTGAACAGAGAACGCTATGGATCCAAATGTTGAAAAGTTATTACGACGTACGAGAAGTCGATGCTGCTGAGCCGAACGGAGGTTTCTGGACGGTTTGTAGGTGGTTAATAGTTCACAGAGATAGTCAGGAGCTTGGTGGGTGAGTGATTTGTAGGTAAGCAACAGAACTTTGAAGTCGATCCTAGCTGAAACAGGGAGCAATGTAGTTGCACAAGGATTGGCGTGATATGGTCGGAGCGAGGTGTTCTGCATATCAAACGAGCACAGGAGTACTGTAAGCGCTGAAGTTTGTTGACATTTGAACTACTAACACCAGCAAGGAGACTATTACAATAATCCAGCCGAGATATGACCAGGGCATGAATAAGCGATTTGGCTGCCGATTGAGTTAGTTGATTCCACACTGACGCTATGTTACGCAGATGGTAATAGCCACTCTTGAGAATGGCTTGAGAATGACACAATGCCAAGTATCATAGTAATGTGGAATTATCCAAGTGTCGCGTGCCCATTTTCTAACGGACAAATGCATATCAGTTACGAGAGCTGTGATTTTGAATTTCTTCAGTTTTTCTGCGCATCTTTTTAAGCCTCAGAAGTTATTATTTTATTGGTCTCCAGATTCATTATCGAGTATGAACAGTACTTTGCCGAGTGGCCAGGAGAGTCACAGCATCCATCTCCTCCTATCAACAGTGGAGATGAGTGGATTTGAGTCGACTCGCGTTTCCTTTCCAAAACTTGTCGTATAGCGGCATGGATGTATTTCGAATGATGGTTATACACTGTTCGCGTTGAAAGGCACTGAATTTTTATGAAGCTGGATTGAAAATGAATGTTTGAAATAATATATTTAAATGTATTTTTTAAAAGTCGATGAAAATTAAGGCACAATTTGATGACAAGCATTGGCTTCAACTTACTTAAACAACCTGATCACCTTTGCTGTTAGGCTTCCTGTCAGTAGTATTCCAACACTCAATAATATACTGGTAACGGGAATACTCTCGATAAATGGCTCACTTTTCCATGTGGTCCTGTGGTTACACAGCTTACACTGGGTTCTAACTGTCAGACAAGTAGAAGACACACTCTTCAAGACAAGATTTTCACCCTTGCAGATACTGCAGAATTGAAATAGTATCAGCAGAGCAGACTGATAAACAATAAACTTGGTCTGATCCTGAAAATCAACGTCATCTTCATTCCTGCAAGTAAAAATACTTCTATAATTTCACAGATCTTAGCATTGATCTCTCGACAAAATCAAATACAAATTTCTATGTCATGATATCTAACTTGAGGGTAGGCTACATGTAATGATCATCTTACTTCATTTCTACAAATTTCACACTTTCTTCTTGAAATTCATCATCCGATTCAGTCTCTGTGTCGCACTCTGGACGATATTCTTCATCAGAATCCGTCTTGTTTGATGAGACACTGCTCTGACTAGCCTTTCTGTATCGCTTCTTAGGTCTTGTTTTGGGGGATAGAAGGGAACATTGAACCCCACGTGAGGTGCGTCTGATTTGGTAGCTTTTGACTTTCGGTTTTGGATATTTTGGGAAATGTCGACGTTGACAAAAATACTTAGGTCTCCATTTGAGAGTTTGGATCGCTGAAAAAATATTTTGAAATAATAATGATTAAATTAAATTCAATATCTATAATCAACAAATGAAATATGAAATTAAAAGTATATTTTTAAATAATACTGATCAAATCTAATTCAATTTCTATAATCAACAAATGAAATATGAAATTAAAAGTAGGTAGGCAACTATCTTATTCATGATTTCGAATGGATGTAATTACCTTAACTAGATGTGTAAGGTTCAGTTTGAACAGCTACAGTTTCCCGCATCTTATCGAGATCGCCATCACCATCAATTTCAAAGTCAATACTTTGAGGCTCTGGTTCAGCTACACTTGGCTGAGTCGCATCATTGACCATCGCTAGCCTCAGTCTTTTTTCAAAAGCTGAACGTCCTATCTGCATCTTCGGACTCAAAAAATCTGCTTTCTGAGGCGAGTCAACAGAATTCGACACAACAGAATCATTGAGATGCAAAGTTGGTACAGAATCTTTCTTTAGTCGAAGATTGAAGTGAAAAATGCATCATAATAGTCAGTTGTTTCCAAACTAATTACAAGTCGCCTGATTATACATGACAATCTTAGGCCCAGGTCACTCAAAAATGAATTGAATATGATTTGTTTCAAAAGCTGTAGAATCAAGGTATCAGTTTATTTTATGGGATTGATGTTTTTAATATACGAACCTATTAGCAAAACCAGCATTGTACTCCATGTAATTGTCGAAGGCCTCCGTTGTGAAATGTTTTCTACAGAGCACACTTGATGACGAAGGCTTCCATTGTGCTCGCTTTGTACTCACAAAAGCAGTCCATACTCTAGCAATATTTGGATCACGCGGCCATTTGAATAACAAGGAATCTTGTGTACTACAATTGTAGTACACACAACGCCGTGGCATAGTTAAAAATCGTTTTAAAATCTTTTTATCATCACTTTATCTCCTGTTGTTATCGCTATCTGAACGAGGCTGATAATACTTCCGGGTTCTCAACATCTCGCGCTGACGTCACCACAGGGGATTACCCGAGATTGCTGAGCATCGCGACTACGTATATTTTGGTTTGCCGTAGCAAGAAAAAACCTCTAAAAAGTATTCGAAATGAAAACAAATATACCTAAGGTCATTAGATTATCATTTATTACATCATAATGGATTGATTCAAGGGAAAAAACAAAATTGTACAGTAGTCCTTTAAACACTACCCTCCGTGATTCAACTAATGGTATGTATTGTTTAAGATATCATTATTCCGAGCTGTATTAGAGTGTTAAAATAACACCAATTTTGCCTTTGTGAAATAAGTGAGGTCTCTTATACACCTCCCCTGGTGATATGTTTGTTATTCTCAAGTGATTCGAGTGTTTGAGTACATTTTATGACTGTTAGAATACAGTAGATTCTGCGTTCAAGTTGATTATACGTTCCGACCTTAAGAGGTGGTAGACATGTGTCCCGCTTGAGTCACGTCAAATTGAGATGTGATAAGATATCCGAGTTGTTCTGAATCGTGTAAAGTGTTACATTTTTATCGAATTCCATTCTTTTTTTGTTCTATATTTTCGAGCGACTTTTCGAGATCATATTGATAATCTCCCTTTTTTCAAAACAAAGTCTTAATCATCCATCAATCAAACAGGAACGTATTTAATTCAATGTTACAACAACTCCGGACACTTCGAGTTGCTATCAGAATTTATTGAGACTTAACAATTTACAAATCTCATCTCTTGTAGGTGAAGTAAAATCCCTTGAACCATCGGAATTGTTAAAATGTCGGTAGGTCTTCATGTGTTGTTACTTTCACTTAATTGCTTTCGGGAAATAAAGAAATTCACAGTCAAAAACAGCATGCCATATAATTTGCTGAAAACATATTACCTCAATTTCCTCATTTCTGAAGTAATACAAAATTAGATGAAAAAAATTTAATTATCAAATTAGAATCGAATTAGATTCAACATTAGGTTATGGTGACACTTAGAGAAATATAATAAGATATTTCCATTCGTGGTAAATTTACAGAAATGCCTGTACAACAAATTGAAACTACTGAAAACAGATCTTCATCAGTCAACCAGATTACATCTTACATTTCATAATCGCTTCGAACAGATAATTCGTTTATATCAATTTAATTTATCCCCTTTCTTGCCTGGATAGATATGCTTCAAAAACAGGTTATACGCTTGAGACAAGGTGAGCTGATTTTAAAATAATCGTTATCAGTGTCTAATTTCCGATGCATTATGCATCATCCTGGCTTTAATAGATAAGGCTAGTAGTCACCCTTGTGATATAGAAAATGAGACTGTGGTCATCCCAAAAGAATCAGTCGTGCATAATTACCCATGGGTCACAGTTCAATCTGACAAATTTGTAAAACTTTCATATCAAGTTTTTAAACATCCAAAAAATGAAAAGAAAGAGTGAAAGACGTGTGAAACGAAAACTATTTTCTTTCCGTAGGTACATACAAAAACAGTGACCGTCTTGGCCACTCCAGGTGCGATGCGTGGATCAGAAACACGTGGACAGTTCGAAATCTGAGATGCTGGCACGCCCTGCATCAAACTTTATGTCCCTCGTAGGTCGTGATACAGGGCCCATTATCTCTCCGTTGGATCAAAATGTTATCGAAATATTGGGTGGAAACCACACCAGAATCGCGCTACAGGAGCTTTTGATTGAAGGTGCGTCACAGAATTGTACTATACTTGTTTACAGAACAAATGCAGCATTCCTTAGTGACCATACAATATCAGTATTGGTTGTAGGCATTTAAACCGAATGTGTAGGCTTAGTTATCTGATATATTTGAACTACATGGAACTAAAAACAATCATTTCATTTTTATTCGGAAAGAAGAAAAGGAGTGCCTCGAGGCTAATAATAAACGAACTAGAAACCCAGCTGCAAGTAAATTATTCATCTTTTTGTTATATTCACAGTACCCGGTATATCATGGTTTATATGCGAAACAGAATACGCTGGAGTGAATACATTGGATACAATACGCTAATTCTACGAAAGCGTCCTGTGCACACATAACAACAAATCCAGGTTTATCCCGATTCGAAGTCACTTTTAACTGCTAACTGTTGACAAACTCGGGATAAACCTCGTAATGTTTTGTCCGCAGAGCGTTTCGACTGCGGTCGTTTACTCATCTAGAATGAAAACATAAATGAATGTGTTCTACACTAAAACCCATTTATCTATGTTATATTGCAGGCGAGGGAGCTAAGAATATCCAGGTATCGACGGAGACGTCATTCTCATTGATTGGGAAAATTACGGGATTTCCGTGGCCGCAGTATCCGACAAACAATTAATTAGTTGCAGAAGGCCGGTCAGGAAATTATCAGGATCTATCATACTCGATGATGACTTGTTATCAAATTTAGACGTATACGATCGGCAGGAACTGAAACAAGTCCTTTTCGTGGTTTAAATGGTGCCCCCCAGAGCATTCATTCAGATGTCTTCTCGCTGGGACGGATACTGAAGATGATTGCCATTTCCCTCTGAATCCAGCAATTGTATTATATAAGCCAGGAATACCAGCAAAACGGCCATACGCTGGTGCGGTTACTGCATCTATCAATAGAATTATTGTATATAAGAATATGTGATTGGGCAAGGAAATCATCTGAATATTTGTCAGCGTGTATTGTATTCCAATAAGAAATAAAGTACAAGTAGTGTTGAACTCAAAACCATAGTGAAAGGACATTTATTTGTAATTTAGCTTAAATTCAATGGAATTAGAGTCAGCTGTGCCTGTTTAAAGCCTGGCACACATGGGGCGATTATACACAGGTTGCTATGATCGTTACTACAAGCGATTCTTGAGCAATCAATCGCTAGACGCTTCCTGTGTGCTTTGACTGGAGACAGAGAGGCGATTATCTATATCTTATGACTTGTCAAGATGTCACATTAACTGCGTCGACATTTGTCGAATTTTGGCAGTATCACATGATAAATGTTCGCTCACCCATTGTCTAGTTGACTTGTTGCTTGGTGTTTCCAGCTTACCGCACACACAGCAACTCCAAGCGATCAATGAGTAATTTCTCGCTGTGGAGCAATTTCTGTCTACAATTGCCCCGTCGTTGCTAATTTTGTCAATGATGAGGATCAAAGAGGCTGGATGAAGATCTTCAGATACAGCAGAACTTGGATAATATGGGACGAACAAAATTCATCTGGGAAATCTGGATTAGAAGTCATTATTTGTATATTAATGAACAAATGGGCTGCAAGTATTGTCTGGATTAGACCATTTGGCACTTGTGTGAATTGTCATTCCCGGCCTAAATTGGCATCAGCCCAAAATGCTCGTGTGATCATGGCTTAAATCTTTTAATACTTGTGTTCATTATTTCAGAAGAAGATATTGAAAACACAGGCAGCTGTCCAGAAATCAGATGAGCTGCTGAAAAGAATAAAAAAGAGAAAAGAGATTTTGATATTTCTTGATTGATATTTGTTATTACAGTAAACCTTGCCTTACTCAGAGACAACAGACTAGGATCTCAGTAGACCGATGTTTATTGTACAAAAGATTTTAATGAATGAAATTTGGTTTTAGCTGTGACTTCCTTTGCTATTAGCAGCGTATGTGCATAGGCAATTACCCCCTCTATACTGAATGACCAGCCCCCTATTAGTTCTTAATAGCAATTAATGATCAGTGGAGGATAAGCAAAAACTGGTTATTATCATAAAGAGATGACAGATGATTTGGGAATTGATATCTGTTAATGAAATTGTCAATATAGAGGGCTAGTTATGCCTTTACAGCTCTAAATCAATTATGTTATTTCATATTATTCACAGAAGGTTTCTTTAATATCACTGTAGGAACACAGCCTCAAAAAGAGGAATTCAAGGATATATCTACAACACCTCGCCGATTAAAAGATCAAGGAACAAACATAGCTGCAAAGCAGCGATAACAGGTTTTCTGCACAGACTTGTTCGTATTCTTGATGTTGTCTACATAATTTGTCGACTAAAAATGCATGTATACTGACGCAGCCCCACTATGCTATGAAAATGAAGGGAATTAAGAGTCCTGGTCAACGGTCAACACGGTTTTATAAAAGGAAGGTCTACAAACAGTCAATTGGGCTTACTTGAAACCATGGATGATTGGATTAGATAGTTTTTTGACACTGGAAAATGGATTGTTAATTAGTCTCTATAGATCTAGAAAAAGCATTTGATAAGGTACTACATCAGTGATTACTGAAAAAGCTATTAGGAAATGGTATCAAAGATCATGGGTCGCTTAAATGGCTCAGCATTATTCTACGAACGAAAAAAGGTGGCAGAAATCAACAGAACATCTTAAAATAAGATCTAACCATTGGTGTAACGCAAGGTAGTATACTAAGTTGCCTTCTCTTCACTGTCAAATGATATACAGGACCCAGTCGTGAGTTAAGATTTGATTCTGAGTAAAAACATTGAAAATGAAATAATTTTAACTCAGAGTTAACTCTAATTCAAAACTGTGGAACTGGGTGCTGAATATTCCAAAATGTACTGGACCAGTGAATTTCCAAATTTCCAAATGATCTAAACAAGCTGTGTTCCTCACATGGTCAGAAACATGGAAGATGCGCTTCAACCTGAATTAGAATGAGGCAAAGCCTCGAATGCCCCTGGCCTGAAATTCACCGCCATGTGAAGTAACAAAGTTTGTGGTAAATGCGTTAGAAATATCGAGGCCACGATAATTTCTATACGAATGATATTAGAGACCATGTGTAAAAAGCATAAAAAATTGATCACCAATTGCAGCCTCTAGGCTGGTGTCGATCATCATAATGGTAAATATGGAACCTCATTAAAATGCTGACGGTATAGCTCCTGTACAAAAGAATTATATACCATCGGTGGGAGAAGAAATTTTCAACTTACATATGTGTTTGCTACCACCACAAACAATCCAATGACTTTAAATGAAAACTATTCTACCTCAAGGATGGGAGAATCATATTGTGCCTAAATAAAGCCAAGCTGTGATGGACCCGTTAAGTTCAGTGATGGGTATTAAGACTGCCCTATCAAGGTCCTTGCCCAGGCTTACTCAGCTCAGACTTGACAAGGTGATTAAGTCGTTGAAATCCCTGATGTGCGAAGTTGGAGGTGATCTGGAGGACTTGAATGGGAAGCGGCAGAAACTGGAGTCTTGAGTAATCCGGACTGGACCGCCTGTGCTACTGTGTTTCAGGCTCTATGTGTCAGCGGTTTACTGGACTACCCTAAGGGAGGTGAATTGTTCAGCTGCCGTGTTTAATGTATGAACCACGGGCTTGAGTTTAGGAGACATATCCCTATGAATCTCCAGGAGGCACAAAGTGCTGCTGTATCACCTGGAAGTCCAAGTCTCTCCCTGTCATGAAGGGAAAGCTGCGCAACGCATCACTAGCCTTCATTGAGATACCGCACCCGGCACTGAAACCTACCAATTTCAATGGTATTCGGTATAAGGGTCAGGGTCCGGAGTGGATCATGAGGCATTCGGAATGTCAGACGGGACACTCGGGCACAGGACACAGGAATCTCTGGGTTTTTTCTTAAAAAAACTGGGACAATTTAATACTGTCAGGGACACCGTGACAAGTGCCGTGTCCTGGCGAAAACAGGACGGTTGGCAGCTCTGTGGATATGTGATAGAATAACTTTTTGGACCATCAAATCAGAAATCGGGCGGAGCTTTGTTGCGGGGAACATTATTTTGAGTTATTTTCAGCTATTTCTAATGTTTTACATGAACAGAGTGACAATTTAAAGTTACTATGAAAATGAGAAGAGTCGTACTACTATTTTTGATCCGTTTAACTAGCACTGGCATGACGTCATAGACCTTGTGGAAATTGTTCTATCTGAAGATCCATTATGATATACTTGAAAGTTTCTTTACTGATATTTTCGCTATTTTATTTTACTTCCTACAACGTTGGACTGTGTCCTTCTATATTCTACACACGACTAACATAATTTTACATAATTTTTTAGCTATTCTAGTTCTGGCGACAGGATGTCTGTGTTATTTTCAGGATCACTGCAAATTGTTACAGGAGACTTCATTCTTAGACTATATTTTGTTTACTTTTAAGTTTAACTTTTAATCACTTCTCATCAGACGTCAACCAATGCTAATTTTCAGGGAGTAATACTCCATCATTATAATTTTCTAAGCCTTTATACTGGGGCCAAATTTACCCCAAATACCTCCAAATTTTACTGGAGTGGACAGAACCAGATGCATTGTTTTTCTGGGTTCAAAGCTCTGAGGGCATTAAATGGTGAGCATGAAATGATTGATTAACTAGATCGATGGTGGAAACGTTTCTTTCGATGTTGATGCTTAATTTCTCTATTCATATCATTACAGAAGCACTGTGGACAAATCCACTCCAATGTTCCCAATGATGAAATTGAGAAGCTAGTTAAGGAATGGTTTGAACATGCAGAAGAGGAATGTGCAGTGAAAAAAAGGACGAAGGACAAAAAGAAAATCTATAGAGCAAAATTAATATGAGCCAACTGGTGGGGGCATAGCATTAATTGGCATTTGTATTCATTTTCTAGTCACTTCGCCCATCTGTCAGTCCTTTTCAGTGTATTTCCATACCTAGTATTGCGTTATATTAGGTGTTCTGTGTGAGACGATGTGCACTGCGTCATAAATATTGCTGTTTTCTAGCCTATTTTCTATCATATTCACTAGACCTAACTAGAAAGCGGACAATGAGCCCAAGATTATGACAACAATACAGCCATAGTAGATGGATATTGTAATCATGATTGATGCGAACCACTTCCAATTGTTTTACTTTTAAAGCATTAGACTTTCAACAGTAAAGTGAAAATGATTCGACTGGCACAGAAAAGTGTATAAATAACAAACAACACCTATAGAAAATGGTAATCATCACTATCTTTTACGTGACCATGATAAGGAGGAAAATGATTTTTTTCTGCAATGTCGATCAACAATGCAAGGAAACAATTTCACGACCGATCCTATTTCTTATGAGATACGTTACTTTCGTGTTTATGTAAAAAAGAGGGCAATCATCAGGAAAACATGACCCAATCACCTTGGATCCCTTTGAACTCGTTGTATGCTGTGATGAAAAGCTCGAGAATATTTTCAAAGCAAATGTTTATTCATCCAAGCTCAGGGGAGAAAGGACTTCTTTTGTTGACATTCGAAACATGCAAAAATGGGGTATATTTACTATTCCTCATAGGAATTACTGGTTCTGGGGATCCAAGAAAAAAACAGGCGTTACAACATTCGCAAGAAATTTGAATCTCAGTGATCTGCAAACTAATATAAGGGTATACAAATAAAGATACAAAGTGAACATCACATAAATTTCTATTTTCAGTTTGTTTGATTTCAATCGCTTCGATATCATCGTGTATCCTGAAGGTTGAATCTAAGATGACAATAGCTTTGCTGGAACCATATGTTGGCAATTACACTGATAAACTCCTAGATGCTGAAGTTATAATCTCGACATTTCCTGTTCCAGACGAACTGATTTGGAAAGTGTGCCAAGTGTGTTCTGATCATGAAGAATGACTACAGCAGACAAAGGGCCATCAGATAGGGCTACGGAAAGCATTGAAAGATGCCTGAAATAAACATCTTTATAAACAGAAGCAAGTTCAAATATGTCTGTCTTAAAGCGAGGTTGGATGTTTGTCTGTCCTTGAACACTGAATGCCAAAAGTACTTAGTACACGTGGAAGAGGCAAGAAGATACCCGTCTAAGTCAGTCATAGTTGACCACAAGGATCAATCAAAATCATATTTGTGGCATTTTGCAACGGTAGGTAACTACAATGTGATACATTTACAATGGGAAGGTCGAAAACCCATTCATCCAGTGCCTTGGGCATAGGGCTTATGGGTTCTTTGACAATGCAGAATTCAAGCATGATCATAATTTAACGATCAATATTTTGATGCTTATATTTCTATGATGACCAACCAACAATTCTCTATTGGGAACTGGACGACCGAGAAAACAAAAATGAATGGCATTGTTTTCACATTCCGTGAAATGCTTATCGAACTCAAGATTTTTGATAACTGGAAGTCAGTTTTTTAAGTGATTGGTCATATGTGCAAAGACGTGGACCAAATGTTTTTTCCCGATATTCGGCCTTCCTAAATAGACACAGTGCATTAACACTGAATTCACTGATGACTGCCTTTGAGAAATACTAAAGCCCTGTGCCAATGTCTATTGGTATCGGATATCTATTTGACTATGGTTATTGGATCCACCCTTCGCTAAATGCTGTTGAAAAACACAGCAAACCACATGTTTAAAAAAAATTTTTCAGTTCAATTCCATCCTGTGGTTATAAGGTATGAAACTGATGTCTTACATCTAGACTGGCTGGATAAGAAAATGCAGCTAACCTTAATCCTAACCCTAACCCTAACGCAGAACTGAAGAGGACCCTGGCCAAGGAACTTGTTCAGAAATTCTCGCTGTAGGAGTCACCAACTTGCCCCTTGGTGTCTGAATTGATCCCTTCCACTGAGAAAAACCTGCACAGGAAAAATACCCCTCTTACTGATCGTCAGTTTGCTACATTAAGGGATGAGCTAAAGACATTAGTCAGAGAAGCTGGTGGGAGCACCGTGGGGTTGGAAGCTCCAGAAACTTAAGTCAAGGGTAGCAAGTAAACCTAAGCCATAACTTGTTCTTGCATATTGTTTCCATGTTCAGGCAAGCTTAAGTATCCGAAAACTCTGCTGAGTAATCTGGTGAGATTATGGCTGAGCTCCTGGATTCTCTCCAGAGTTTCCACATCAATTGCAACGCCATCGTTTTCAATTATGGTTTGAACCACATGCGGGATTCTGACTCAATTGAGGACCATGTCATGAAATTTATCTTATCTTTCCCACGGTATGATTACTCGTAGCTTATTCACAGATGCATGCCAGATGTTAGTTGTAACAACTTCATTCGCGAGAAATAAAGAGCAGTCACTTCATATAGTTAATAAGAAACACACGCGTTTTCTCATTTTGCCTTTTTGGCCTTGGGTCTACGCTACATTATTGGTGCCTTGACCAGGATGGCTACTGTGACAAACGACACAGAAGCGCTAAGAAGGCTAACGGCATCAAGAACAGCCCACAGAGGGCAGTTAACGAAATTGATCAAGAAAGCGGTTGAACATTTTCAAAGACTGCACTGACTGATGAGGCAGATGGAACAATCGAAGGGCTCTCGCTTTCCAACCCTAATTATGAGGCTCTAGATCTAATGAAGAAACGCTATGGTCAACCACACAAGATAATATCAGATGGCTGATCCGTAAGAAAAATGTTCTGCTGCACCCCTTGTATCTAATTGTAATTCCCCCTCTGATCATTTATCCAAATTTTTGGCTTAACAATAATCCCGGCTCTTGGTTCTTTCTCCCCCTAGCATTTACAACACAACCAAGATTTATTAGAACGGTTAAAACACATTATTCCTGGTAACGACAGATTCATTTCGTTTGATTCTAGTTCTCTTTTTACAAATGCTCCTCTTAGGCCTACCCTGGCTTTTCTCAAACGTAAATTTCCTTTGTTGGATTTTAATTCTGATATTCCTACTGATTGTATTATCGAATAAATTGAATTTTGCACTCAAAACTCCTTTAGTTTCAACAATTCATATTTCGAACAGGTTTTTGGCA
The DNA here is from genome assembly GCF_964204645.1 of Tubulanus polymorphus. NCBI lineage: Eukaryota > Metazoa > Nemertea > Palaeonemertea > Tubulaniformes > Tubulanidae > Tubulanus > Tubulanus polymorphus. The sequence goes on along the minus strand of NC_134030.1, from coordinate 16,647,600 downwards.
TGGCTATGGGGAACCCGCTTAGTTCCATTCTAGCGAATCTATCCCTTGAACACTTTGAAACCGAATTACACGGTTACTCCCCCTTAACTTTGGTTATGAAACGTTGATGATATTCTTGCCCTTATACTTTTTGACTTTGATATTGATCTATTTCTCACATTTATCAACTCTTTTTATCCCTCCTTGAACTTCACTCTTTGAATTGGAAGTTCATGAAAAAATCCCTTTGTTTCAATTCACAATTGCGTCTTGTTCAAAATTCTCAGTTTATAGGAAAACTACCCACTCTGGATCATACCTGCATTATTTCTCCTTCACTGTTCATAACACTAAACTTAATGTTGCCCAAGGCTTATTCCATCGTGCGTTAAGGATTTGTGACCCCCTTTTCTTGGATGATAAATTTACCCATACCAAGACTTCTCTTGACAACTTTTTGAATAAAGCTCTCGAGCTAGTCATTCACATTTCTGTCATTCTCAAGGGACCCACGCGGGTAAATAGCCTATTGTACCTTTTGATTCTGGAAAAATCGATAACCCCCTCCATCTCTTAAACAAACATCTCATTTTTACTTATAACAATAACAACAAACTCAGTAATAATCTTCATCATAACTTCCCTCAAAATTGAACCCCTGAACCCCTGGTGTATATAAAATTCCCTGTAAAGTTTGTAATGAAAGATATATTGTTGAAACCGGGTACAATTTACACAAGCGCATCCGTGAACATAAGAATGATGTTAAGAATTTCAAGCCTGAAAGTGGTGTTGCCAATCTCGTATACGAAACAAGCCACAATTTTGATTTTGAAAATGCCTTCATAATTTTCCCCTGTCCGTCAAAAATTTAACCGCACATTATGGAATCAGCTCTGATTATCGAAAATTCGGGAAATTGTGTTAATTTGAATAACGGTTTCTCCCCCACAACTTTTTGATCTCCAAATTTCTCGCTTCTCTTGTACCCCCGTTGTATTAATTCTCTCTATTGGGTGCCTTGAATATTGCTTGCTTGTTTCCAGTTACTCACTGATTATCGCCTTTTATGTTCTTTCTCTTTATTTTCATCTGATTACCCCTTAGCTTGTCCTCACGTTTTAATCAACTTAGTTTGTGTCTTTTGTTTTTAAATTACTTTAATCTAAATTGCCCCTTGTTTGCCTTTGCTTACTTGACTATTGTTTTCCAGCTGTTATGTCATAACTTTAATCTATTCCCCTTTCAACATTTTAATCACTCACTCTGTTTCTATTGTTTTGGTCTTGTATGAATACCTTGTAACATTCTCCTGTTCTCAGTATGCCTGAAGAAAGCTAAAAAAGTCTTAAGCCGATACGTTGCGCAAATATATATACTCTTCTATTCAGGTTTCTCGTTTTGGCTGAATTCATCATGGAATTTCTCTCGTTATAATATCAGAGTAAATGAGGAAATTATGGGAGCTGGAGAAACTGGAGAATAATCTATCAAGTCTCAAACAGTTCTACGACACGATAGAAACCTGTGTTCGTGGCCTCAAGACATTGGGCAAAACAGAAGACTCATAAGGAGTTCGACAAACTACTGACAGAAATTCGCGCGAAAATATCCAGAGGACACGGAGATAACGCCTGGTCGCTGAGTGAACATAAATTAGCAATCGAACAGGAAATTGCCATTCGAATTGCAGCAGGCGAACTAAGCGTAGACTTTGGTTGCGAGATTGACTACATCAGCGTTCCATCAGGGAAGTAGAAATAAACAGAAACCACGTGATCATCGAACATGAGAATTATGTGCTCCACAGAGTCACCAACCACAGAGATGCGCTTTCTGTAAAGGGCCGCACACTTCGATAAAATGTGAAATTGTGGAGAGCAACACGAAACGATGGGGGACATAGTAAAGCGCAATAAACTTTGTTATAACTGTCTCTCACCGAATCATCGCTCAACACAATGTAATTCGGAATACACATGTCGTGGCTGTAAGGATAAACACCATACCGCATTATGTTTGAAAACTAGGCTTAGATCGTGGAAACTCATAATGAAGGATTGCCGGAAGTGGAAATAAAAAGTAAGTTCAGGCCGATTAGTAACAAACCGGTTCTACTGAAAACAGCTGTTGGTATCATCTCAAGTGATAAGACATGAACATCTGTAAACATTCTATTTGACAAGGGTGCCCAGAGGTCATTCATAACGACTCGCACCGCGAACCGCATTAATATCCATCTGAACACGTGTTGTCGTGAGCGAATAAACATTACAGGATTTGGCGGGAAATCCACAGGAACTCGACTGATTGACATAGCAGACATCAAGCTGGAAACTCTACACGGAGACGTCAGCATTAGTTTCCCTAAGATTTCCACACCAATGCAGAACTTTGTTCCAGTAGCTGTCAACAGATACCCATACTCAAAACAACTAAATCTTGCCCCACATGTTTCAGGAGAATTGTACGAAATATATATGCTCATCGGAGCAGACTTTTACTGGGCCATTGTCAGAGATAACCGTGAATTCCAAACTGGGATATCTTCTATGTGGACCATCAGGAATCCACGCCCACTGTTGCAACGTCGCAAACTTTAATGTTATCTTCAACCGAACTGATGTCATGAAATTTTGGGATATGGAGACTAATGGGACAATGAATCCCATGGTAAATGATAAACAAACAGACTATGACGTGTATCGTCATAGTCTCGTGTGTATCGTGTGTAAAAGGTTTCTTTGATGAAAATTTCCACTGATTTTAACTTTTAGTCTTGATATTTGATCATTGTCAGCATCATCATTGCAGACATCTTTTCACATGGAATTGGGGCTTTCCGGACTTTTGTTATCCCCGCTAGGGGGAATTAAAATTGAATCATATTCAATATTCCATTTATATTTGTACCTTTGCATATTTTATAAACAGTCAATTGGCTTTTAAAAATTTTTGTAGCTTATGACATATTCTATAATGATTGGTTATTCTGATCAACTGGTTTGATCCTTATGTTAATGGTTCTGAGAGTAACTTTCTGTTAGCTCTTGGTGGCACAAATTGTTACCACTGGATATAACACAGCTGATATTTTATTAGAAAAGAAATAGGTGTTGGTTGTAATATGGAAAGTTTCGTCCATCAGCTCTAAGTTGTTTGGAAGTAATGGTTGACCTTATTTTTTGAAAATGACATTACTGGGAAAGCCCTTCAGCATGCAAGTTCAATGGATGCTGAAGAGCTTTCCCAGTGACGTCATTATCAAGAGCATAAATATAGAACATAGTATTGGTTGTTCAACCATGTGCTAGTGATTTATGGGGAAAAACCATTACCATGTATATCATAAAAACTAAATCGATTTTCATGCTCCAAAGTAAAACTTACTCAGTTGATACTACACTAGGGTACTGGACCGTGGGCCTTTATTCATATGTTCACCGAGGGGCGGTGAACTACAAAATAATGGCATTTCCATACGTATTGGTACCTAGTACATTGAGGTCTGTAAATGTGTACCGGGGTGGGGGGTATGGTGGAGGGGTCCGTTAGATATTGGAATTGTCATGTTGTCCAGCATTTCACTAAGTGGGCATGGTGTCCCTAGCTCAATATTTTGTGGTGGGAGGGAACATTGAGAAGTGACAGCTGTTGCCATTCACTGACAATTGATAATCTTAATACACATGTACAGACTGGATACTGACTTAGTAAATATGCATATACTTTTCTGTACTCCTGATGGGTAAAACCACGTTTCCAGCGGCAAGTTATTTTCATATGACAATTACTGATTTCTAGATAGTTCACATGGTAACAAAAGACAGAAAAAAACAAAGCAGAGAGTTATACTTAGCAAGAAAATGAAACCCAACACAAAACAGTTGTTCAACAAGATATTTAATTCATTGTGTGAACTGTTTAAAATCAATTGACAAATCTAAATGAATTTTTATAGATTCGAGAGGTCCGTTAAATCAATCCTAAGGCTAAAAAATGATACCTTGTTTCCCTAATGAGCCAAGCCACTTAAGTAAACTGCAATAAAATTTGTGCCGGGTCAGTTATTGTGAGCTGTATCATGATTTTAAAAAAAAGTACAGGGCCAGCCGGATCAGTTTTTAGGCTCAGCAGAAATGAAGAACAAGGTATTAATTTTCTGCCAAATGTGGACATTCCTTAGTTTTGTATGTCTCTTATTTTGTATTTTGTATTGATCATTAGATCGGAGCTGAAGATGCCTGCGGTCTTCTTAAATGCAACAATAGATTAAGTTTTTATGCCCCATTTTTCTAAACTATCTTAAATGCAATTCTTAACCTATTACTCCTCAAGCCGCCCGAATCCGCCCTTACTTTTTTTTCGTCTGCTACACAAAAATGGTTATAATGGGATTGGGACCCAATAGCTTGGGATAAACTAGACACCTAAGAATTAAGATTTCTGAACAGAATTCAACATCTTCCTATTTGAAATTATCAAGTATTTGGGGTATGAACATGACAGATCTGAGCGCTCACTTATATCCAAACAAGTGTGGATGAGTTTTGCAAAAGGTCACGATTTTTTAGGCCCAACTCATCAAACATTATATCATATGAAAGCATTGACTCTTCACTATAAAATAACAATAATTCCCTTGAATTTTCTGTGGAGTAATAGACGCTACATAGTGAAATTCCTGAGTGCTAATGGGTTAATATGTAATAACCTATCATAGGGCTACACTATTCATCTCTTACATCTTATTCAGTTTTTTATAATGATATTGTTACGCATATAGGACAAGCTGTATAACCACTGGCCTAGTGGACTAGTTCTTTTGGTCTACTGGTTAGCACTCTTGCTTTCTACGTACGAGACCAAGGTTCATTCCCGGTGAGTGCGCATAATTTCACTGTCACTTCTCTTAATCCTTACAATATCGCTTAAGATAAAATGGTTCTTCGAGCAAAGAAAACAACGAAAGTTCCAGTCGATGAGGAAGAGAATACATCTGGTGAGGAGTGGAATGGATGCAGTAATGAAACTGATGAGAGTAATGATGTTGATGATGACAATATTTTAGACCACACAGTAACAGCAAACAGGATGAAATGGTCTGTAAAGGAGACAGATGAATTGATGGAATTTTTTAAGGAAGAGATAAGTCAGAATTCTTACCCTAAATGTCGAGATTTTGAAAAGTTCTTCCAACAGTATCCACACCAAAGGTGTCGAAAGAAACAACAAATAAAATCCAAGCTGCAGTACATCATTTAAAAGAAATGAGTTACCAGTAATTGATAAATATATGTAGAAACTTGAAATTGTTTCACAATTTAGTGAAAAACTGTTAACCTCATTATAACGATGTCAGTTTTTAGCCCACTTGGGACTAAAACTTAGTCCACGTCTACAGTTAATCCATTCCGATTCCCAGTCCCCGGGTGTAACATTTCATGTAATGATGTAAGACAACACGATCTCTTAGCTCTTTAAAAAGTAATCAGTTCATATATATATATATATATATATATATATATATATATATATATATATATATATATATATATATATATATATATATATATATATATATAATATATATATATATATATATATATATATATATATATATATATATATATATATATATATATATATATATATAATAACATGTAAGTACATGTATTATACATATATATATATTATATATCACAGATGAAATAACTGAAGATGGTTTGAAATAACTAAGTGCAATTTGAGGAATTGGTTGTATTTGCTTGTAATTGTATGTACATGTAGTTATTTTCATCAAACTTTATATCTTGAATTTACCTGAAACCCTACCATGGAGCCACAAAACAACAAGGTACATAGGTGGGAAGATTAATTTTGTAATAACGAAAAATGTATCTGGTGAAAATTGTTTTGTCCTAGATATTTATTATCTTATTTTGCTGATGATGTTGTGGTAACTGATTTACTTACTATCTTGTGGAAAATGACACAGTTTGCTTTACGAACTCATGAGAAGTTTGTCGTAGTTTCTTTTAGCACGTCACAGCAAAATATCTTGGATTGACTTATGTCGTCACTCCACATTTGTACAGTGATAATTAGAACTAGCTTTTATGATATTCTACTTGAAATATTGGTTTACTCAATCTATGTCTTTAATAGCAGTGCATTTTTAGATTGTATAAGAATTCTTGTTTAACTGCTTTGTGCATGTACTTGTACATGCTCCAGAACCCTAGTTTAAAGTTTGAATTGCTGCTGAGGATTCATGAAAATATAATTCATTCTCAAAATATTTAAACATAGTTTTTCTTTTTGTTTAGGGAAAATAACGCTTTTCTCTTCTCTAGGAGTCGGATTTCAGAACAACTTTGGACCAAGTCTATTCAAATCCAAATGATGCAAATATGCTTTGATTTGGAGCCAGGCCCTCTCATTCTGATAACTCTCAATTGCAACCGATTTTCAAATGCACTGATGAATGGAATAAACAATTAGTTTGAAAAATGCAATGGGGAAGTTTATCATTACAAATGAACTTGCCTTTATTCTATGTGAAGCCAGTACTGGTGGCCATATTGGTTTTTCTAAACGCAAATCATTGACCAATTTTGTAGCAACAGATTACATGAAGAAACTCACATTTTAGTCATAGCTTGTGGTTTTTTCAACCAAGATGGCAGAGAAGCCGCCTTGACTTCTCAAGATTCACATACTGTAATGCCCAACTCTTCAAAGATTTTCTAGAATTGGAAGTTCAGTTTCATAACTGCATTGTGTAATGAGTCTACATATTGGCATAACAAAAAATTGTCCGCCGATCCCACCAGTTCGAGATTGTATCCACATTAACCATCTTCATCCGTCAAGGGATTTGAACCCATTTAGCTGAAGCCGTTCCCGAACCCCTTGACCTCACAAGTCTTTGGAGTCCTTACTAGCTGACAAGAATCAGGTCGGGCCAATCATAGCACTTGTGACAAACGACATTAGGCTTCTATGGAATTTCCTGGTAAAAAGGACCAATCAGAGAACACGTAGCGAACGCGGAAGTATTGTCGCGTGTCTGATATATGACGTCATGCGCAAAAGCGCCAGTAATGAAATCGTGCGTCGTAAAGCCAGGGGGCTGGTGGGAGCGATACCAGACCCCTGGCAAGCGAGGATGATATTAACTGACCAGATGATGCAACTATTGAGTCCATGATGCAACTAAGACCACTGTTGACATATCTTATGCCCAATATTCGTGAAGACTTGTGGAGGAGCCGTCCTAACCTGGTGTCTCTAATCCCAATTATCTAATCCCAAGACAAAATACATTTCAGTACTACTGAAGGTTAAGATCTATTTGAAGTACATGTACGACCTTTCGCTACTTCATCAGGTGCATTAGTACAGTCAAAGAAACAACGGTCCCTGTAGGCAGAGTGATATTAATTGAGAATTATTAATTTGCAAGTGACTAGGTTAATTACAGTACCTGTACCACAATAATAAAAAAAATCATGAATGAGATGTGTAAATACATGAAGACCATAAAATAATAATAGTCGATTATTATAGCTGCAAAAGCATACCTGTCCAACGTAGCTAAGTTTATGGTTTTTTTATACATCACAAAGGCCCATTTAAAAGTATCTCAATTCAATATATTCGATTGTTTATTGGAACATATTGTCAAAGCCATTCATGTCCCTGTATACTGGATGAATGTTCCTGTATACCGTATGAATGTTCCTGTATACTGGATGAATGTTCCTGTATACCGGATGAATGTTCCTGTATCCTGGATGAATTTTCCTGTATACCGGATGAATGTTACCGTATACCGGATGAATGTTCCTGTATACCGGATGAATATTCCCATATACCGGAGATCCCACGAGCCAAAACTTGTATATAACTAAGTATGCCTAACTACGCCCAGTTGGAACAAATACTAAAATCCGAGGACTCGACATTTCTATCGCTCACTAGGAATCATTGCCAGGTGATCTTCATATTTTCTACTCGTCACGTTTGAGTTTGGCTATTCAAATACTATGTCATTCTTATTGCAAGGTTAATACATGTTAGGTTTCAACATGGATTCTTAATCATTTTAGAGTCCAAGGTTTAAAGCATCAAAGAATAGCCCGTTCACTCTGACGTGGAGAATAGATAAGTTAAAAACCTGCTGCATACAAGATTGAAAAAAAGATTAAAAACGAATTATATTAATCAAAAAGTAAAAATGATTGTTTTGCGGTGTAAATATCATCATCGTTTGTTGAATAGTTACATGGAATAGACGTACATTGTTTCGGACTTGTCACTCTATGCGGTATGATAAGGGAATGTTTCGTCTATTCTATTTAGTTAACTTAGCAGTATATGCTTTCTCGGGAATACGATTGAATTAATCCGGTTTGGATCTTTCTGACATAATGGCATATACGAACGTGATGGGTTATGGGAACATATCATGTACTTGTATACCGGAGTTCCCATATTCCACTACATGTATATATCTAGTCTAACGTAGCTAATGTGATGGTTATTTTCGATACATCATAAAGGCCCACTTAACCTATCTCAATTCAATATAACAATATAACGATATCATTTAAATAACTATGACCTACAAGTAAAGTAAATAATGTAGTTTTATGGCGATTTCAGTTTAAAGTTTGAAACTGAAAATTTTAGGAAAGCAAGGGGCCCTTATAGGCGATCATATTCCGTGGATGACGTTAGAAAAGCTTCTAAACTTATCAGAACGGGAACTAGCATTTGGGCATCTGCTCGGGCATATGCTATACCAGAGGCTACTTTAAGAGACAGACTTGCTGAAGGGCCTGAAGTAATCAAAAAGCGGAGTGGCCCACAGCCCATATTAGGAAAGGAGGTTGAGAGCAAGTTGTGTAACTGGATTGAGAGTATGGCGAAAATAGATTATGAGAGGACCAAAGAAGAACTTTAAGTTACCATACAATGCTGTCTGAATGCGAAATATAATATGAACATGTAAAATGCAACTAATCACCCATGTATCAAGTCGATAGCTTATGAAGACTTTTGGTTATCATAGATACCTGGTAATATCCATTTTTTTTTCTTTTCATAATCTCCATGCATACAGTTTTCATGATTGTTTGAAATATGTTCCAAACAGGTTTCCCACTTTCGTTTTATATCTTCATGGTCTCCAGGTTTCGACGACATAGCGCACCAATACAGGTGAACTCGGATACTTTGTATCCAAGCTTGGATATCTTCGAGACCTTTCTTTTTACTGAGTTTCTCGAGTTTCTTAATCACTGCTGCAAAACATAATATTACACAGAAAATAAATGTCTATTGCTCTCATACCAGAATGAGTTAACACCAAGTGAAATTGATATTGATTCAAAGTAGAGCGGGATGTTATAACAGGATTCTGATTTGATAATTGACTTACCCTTCACACAATGCCAGGTATCAAAGTAATGAGATACTTTCCAGGTGTCTCGAGCCCACTTATGCACTGAAGGGTGCATATCGCTAATGAAAGCTGTGATTTCGTACGTCTTCAATCGTTCTGCAGCACGTTTCAGACCTTCGATTTCCATAGCGTTTGATGACGTTACCTCATTTGACTAAATGAATAATAAGAATATATTCTTATAAGTAAGAACTAATATTATTATAAAGGACTAAAATTTCAAATGATATACCACACCTGTATCAGTTCTGATGAAATTATCTTATTACTTTTCAGGTCCATTATCGAATATGTACAATATTTTGCAGAGTGTCCTGGGCTGTCACACCTAGCATCCCCCAATTAGAAGTGCTGATCCTTTGAGGCTGTCGAGTAAAGACTGACGACTTGATTTCCAAACAGAGTACACTGCCTTATGTACAAACTGTGCTTGGTGCCGAAACGCAGTTCTTGTACTCATGCACTGGATACCTGCCAACCTATAAGCAGATAATCCAATAATGATAATTATCCATATTATAAAGCGATCAAAATGTAAACCTTTAACTGAATGCTTGATTTTCTTTTTCTTACCTGAGCAGTCGTATAACTTTTGAGGTGAGATTTCCAGTCAGCACTATCAGTGAACTTAATAACAGACTGGTTATTGGGATACGCTTTACACACGGTTCACTTTGCCATTTGGTTTCATGGTGACACTGCTGACACTTCGTCTTCACGGTGAGCTGGGTAGAAATTACTCAGCGAAGGACAGTGTTTTTCCCTCGACACAAAACGCAAAATACAAACCGTTCCAGCAATGCAGATTCGTCAACAATGAATTTTGACCTCTTTTGTAACGGCACTTCTGCTTCATCCCTGAAAAAAATTATACTTATCATAGTTATGATATAAGTGTTGTAAAAAAACACTGTAGAAAATTAAAATCCTACCTCATTTCATCGAATACTGAAGAGCTACATTCATCGTCAAATTCAGTTGAAGATGATCCATTAGGATCTTCATCTGGATCATAATCGGGATCATCGTCGAAGTATTCGTCATCGCTGGATACGTCGGTATCGGTGCTATCATACAAAGGCTTAAATTTTTTAGGGGTCATTTGTGTGCCAGTTGTTTTCTTCTTTGTTAATTTACCCTGACTCGGATAGTGTCGTCGATTACATTTCGGTCTCCATGCGAGCGTTTGATTACCTTTAACGACAAAAATACAACATTGATTAACAATACGCCAATTATTCTCAGATAACCTACAGACTTTTTCACAACATAATTTCTAAAAATCAGGTTGAAAATATAAATGGAATGCCAGAAAATTATTGTAGTATGAATTTTTCATGATATAGTGAAATTTACCTTTGGTTTCTGCTTCAATATCTTCCTGTGACGATTTTTCGACAAACTTGGGAGGCCTATCTGGTGATGATGTTGGACTGGTTGATGTATCAGCTGTCGGACTGTATGACGTTTCAGCTGTTGATGTAGAAGGCTGTAACTCTTCGTTAGATACTGTATCAGCTACTAAATTTTCCACCAACTCTTTTCTTTTTCGTTTTGCGTACGTTGGTCTTTTAGTGGTATCTGATTGACTGTTATCATCGTCGTCATTTATGTGAATGGTAGGGATGGCATCTGGCTTCAAATGTAATCTAAATGGAATTCAAAATATGATAGTTATACTTGCATACTAGATTAGGCTTCAAGGTTTTAAGTGTAGACCTAACATCGACTCCCTCATCAACAAGTCAGGAGGTCCATTTAGTCCTCAGGCAATCAATATGAGCAGCTTGTAAAACCAGCCATGATACATCGATTAATGAGTCGGGAAGGCAGTTACTAGACCAGTTAGTCAGAAAACATGTCTAAACGGGGTCATCCTTATTACCGAGATGATGTATTTTACCGAGATGAACCGAGATCAACTGAGATGAAATTAAATATAACATATTTATTTATTCCTTATCGATTTTAACACTTGAAATCATGTTTTATCAGTAATAAATACCTCCTAGAGTCATATTTTACATATTTTTTTATTTAAAAAAATTTTGACTTCAAAAACGTAAACTCGGTTAGCAATAAAATTTCAATGAATTTGATTGATCGACGATCTCATCTCGGTAAAGTTAAAAGTTATTTTTTCCAAAAATATCCGACAAAATATGTAAAATATGAACCCAGCAGGCATTTATTACTGATATAATATGATTTCAATGGTTAAAATCGATATGGAATAAATAAATATGTTATATTTAATTTCATCTCGGTTGATCTCGGTAAAATACATCATCTCGGTAATAAGGATGACCGTCTAAACGAAGCAATGAACAAAGAAAGGACCTGACCCAGTTTCCGTGTACTGAAGCACTTTTTAACCTGACCTGATGAAAAGAATGAGATAGCAATACTGCTTTTATTTTAAATATTGAATGTTAAAAGACTTACTTAGTCGCGAATCCTGAAGTAAACATTGAATAGTTTGTAAATGAATCGTTGGTGAAGTGCCTCCCACACAATACACTGGTGGATGAGGGCTTCCATTGTGCTCTCTTTCTGCTCACAAATGCGGTCCATTTACGCGCAATAACCGTATCCCGTGGCCACCAGAACAAAGAGCGATTACTTCAACTACAATTGTAGTAAACACAACGACGAGGCATGATCGAAAAACATAGAAAAAACAGAATAATCGAATAATATATCGTCCGCGCTAGTCAATCCTTCGTTGTACAATGAGCCACTTCCGCGTTCGTCTTCTCAGTTATACGTCATCATCACCGATGTTTGACGGAAATGCCCGAAGATGCGCGCTTCAACAGCTGTGCGAGATTTTCCACCAAAATCGCTCTCAAAACCATATAAACGTTCATTGCTTCTAATTTTCGTAAATATTGTCGGTAATAATTTTATTCATACTAACTAAAACCGCAGAAATAATTGAGGTGTCACAAATCCTTTAATGATGGTAGTCGCATTTACAATTTTGATGAAAGTGGTATTTCTCTATGCCCTAAATCGCAACAAACTATAATTAGTTCTACGTTACTTTATTCTAGCCAAAACAAAAAGGTGAAAGCAGCAGTATTTGGTGATAGCTTTATAAGTCGGCTTTCGAATACATGGGATTTCGAACATCCGAAAATTGGTGTTGATTTTTACAGTTATGGCGCGAAGATAGTCGACATACATAGAAAAATCATGGACGTCAAAAATAACTTTTATGATTTAATTATAATTTTAGTGGTGGGAAACGACTTAGACGGTGAAAAAGTCACTCGTGTCATATGTACATACAATTGCATGATTAATAAGAGCACTACTCTGCACTACTTAACAGACTTTGTTTGTTTGCCTCTATATAATGAACATCAACTAGAAAAAGTAGTGCCAGTAAATTCAATAAGAAGATCGATAATTTCAATGGGTATCTATTTGGGGATGTAGATGTGAATTTAGTTAAGGTGTGGAAGTTTAATGATCAGGGGTGTAGAAATAATACTTGGCAAACTCGCCTTCTATCCGACGGGGACCATTTCACCGAAAAAGCGAATAATAAATTGAAATATAGCTGCATAGCAGCGAGAACGGGTTTCTGCCTAATTGGTTCATATGTTGCACTGGGAAGCGTACGAAGATTTCATCGAAATAATTCTAGCCCATAACATATGACTATTGCCAAGAAGCGCAACCTGGGTCAACATTATGCTGGATATTAGACATCCATTTGTCAAAGCATTGAAGCATTACAGTCCAACTTGTTTACGTCTGAGATGGAGCGCGCGGGGCCGGGCCGTCATTATATTGCTGACTAATCCAAATTACACTTACACAGCGCAACGTTTTTCAGTGTGTAAACTCTGTCGTAATCGGCATTATAGGACAGTGAGGAATTGAATTTTAGCCACCTGAGCCCTTGGCTTGATTGGAGCAAAAGACCTTAAATGACTTCACAGAATTTGATTATGAGTCTAGGATTTTCTAAATTTTTGAAGAATGCTTTCTCTGGTTTCAAAATCAATTAAAATTCACTCCTGAATACATTAGTAAACAAGAGCCCCAAGGGGCACTATAGCCAGCCTATCAGCTTTTCATAAAATGGCAAATGATGATGCATTCTGTGAGCTAAATTTGTCAAAATACACTCCCGGCTCAGAGTCAATACCTAATAATTTACACAATACAATCGAAGAATACAAAAGTAGCACAGACAGCGACTGGATCTGACAGGAACAAATACCTCAGATAAATCTTTTCCCTTGGTCTTATTGATTTTAATGCGGAATAGAATTTAATTTTCTGAAATTTGCTCAATAAAACAAAATTGAATTGGATTTGATATTTTTTAGAGAATAAAATTTGATTGAATTTGTAGTTCGAGCACATGGTTAATTAGCATATCAAGGTCATCTATCCGATTTAAGAAAAAGCTATTTTTCCCGGACTTTGCACAAAGGTCAATGATATTTTCTGTAGTGCTGATAAAAATACTCCTCCCAAAAACCAAATCAACTAAAGCTTTCGCAGAAATCGATCATGAAATACAATTTTAGATCTGAAAATAAAACCCAGGGTTAAATAGCGGAACTAATGTAGCGGAAATTCCTGTTAAATAGTTTAAAAATGTTGTTGTTAAATCTCCCGTTTTTACGGATAAGTCCACCATGAACGACGCGTGGAAACTCATTCCTCTGGACAACACGACGTCAGCGCCCTGCCATCCGCGGATTCCGATTCGGGTCATCCACCGGCATGAACTGTGGGGCCGCATTATTTCTATTGAGGGTCGGCCCGGTGACCAATTCGACTGCTAATTTTGTTCCATTCAGGAAGAAATGAAAGAGAGAATGATTGAGAAACTATGCGCCTGATGCGTTATCTTAGAATTCGTGCGGACTGTCAATGTATTGTTGATGTAATGTATTTAATGTAATAATGTGTTTTCCGTTTATATGTAGTTTGGTCGCCTGTTCTGAATGGGGACATTCAGGGCTGGTGAGGGCTGTGTAACGGAAATTCCTGTTAAATAGTTTAAAAATGTTGTTGTTATAATGTATAGTTTCCGTTTTTCCGCTGCGGAGCCCTCCTCATTTTTTTTAATTGTAGGCCTAACGTTTTTGGGCGATAATTAGCTCGCCCCTTTCATTTTACATTTTGTGCACCTCATTTTCTCTGCCTATAGTGATATAATTAATTTCAGCTTCTAATAGTCAAAACTTTAGGCTGATCACTTTTCACTCTCACCTTATTTTACTATATTAGATCCTGATTTACTATTTGTATGGTCTTCTAAACTTTTTCATCGCGGAACTTTTGCTCGGTGGCCATTTCTTTTGTGCTGCCTGACGTCATCCTCCATGCACGGTGACGTCACACTGCGCGGAATCCAATAAAAATGGGTCAGCGCGCGCAAACGTCACTCTCGTCTCAACCTACATAGATCAGAGGTAAGCAATAACATGCGCCCTCCTGGCCTGGGGCAACCCAGGTCAGGCCGGGCTCTGACGTCAGTCTACTCGACGATTATCGATGTATCTATTTTTAATCTATCGGGAACAGTCAACCTGGCGGCTTTTTCCTTCCTGATGAGACATGTGTCGTGAGATCTGATATTTCTAATTTTATGCCATGGGCATTATTGATATAGTCTTCGTGGGCCTTAATTTAGCGACCACCGAGTCATTTACCTTGGAATTTTGCAAAGAGAGATCCTTGCATTAGCCTCTTTTATAAATAATAAATTATAAATAATTTATAACTAAAATAGATTAGTGACTATATTATGGTTTTTGAGACCATTTATTTAACCTTTTTAAATGAGATGTACAGTTTAACTAATTGTGATAAAAACATTACATGCAATATGTAAATATGTATATAAATTATACACAAGTTATTCGTTTTAAAATATATTCAATACAAGACTTATCACTGTCGTGGTATGTCGTGGGGGGTGGCGTTTGGACAAAGTATGATCCACTTTCTTGAGGCCAGGTCTAAAAATCTTATTCTTTTTGAAGTGGCGAGTGTCGGGGCGTCTTTAGACACATAGATGGGGGCAAGATACAAAAGCCAGGACGAGGAGATCGTGCAGGGAGGCACTCGATATGACGTTACACAGCGAGGACCTGAGGAAAAGATGCGCCGGAGCTCGGGTTACTGTGAGGTCCGACATCGAGTCAAGGGCCCTGACTCGATAGATCACATGGCGGACACCTGTCCTGTCTGGTCCGTGTAATTGGGTCAATAGTTAAGACTCACCTCTGACACTTGCTTCCTTCTCCCATATTCCTTTTATGAACCATAAACTTTTTGTCTCTGAAGCTGTCCACCCCTTCGGCGGAAACTTTCTATGGATTTCCCCTTTGTAGCTCCACTCCCCGGGATTACAGGACCAAGGCGGACCCTGTAGCCACTTATATTGAGGAGACCTGGCGGTCATGACATCTATCGGTCGCTACCAGAGGATGACGCTAAATCGTGGACGCGTACCGGCTACACTAAGTAAATACTTTGCCGTATACGGTTAAATATCCACTTCGAAAACAAATAGACTTTTTAGGCAGTTGAACACATGGCACTGCACTCGACGTTATTGGAAGTGAGTTCCAAGCCTATACATGGGCCTAAGTCTAGTCACAACATAAGACAGGGACCTGACAAAAAAAAAAATTTGACCCCAGTATCCTAGGTACTATATATAAAAAGACAAGGGAGCCAACTCTGCGTCAGATCGGTCGATAGGTATGTCACTTCAACAGTTCGTTACTTCGTTATTGATAATCCAATCCGCTTCAAGTAAGATTATTTTGAAAAATAACGAATTTCTGCGTTAGACTGTGTGGTTGGAGAAAGATTTGAGTGCCTCTGAGATTGTTAAATTGTGCGATTAATCCGAAAAAATCGCCAAAATCTGTCTGTACCGCACCAGCCTGGAAGTAAATATGACCATGATTACTAACGACACTTTCAACCAGAAATACTGAACCAATTTTTACAAACGAGGACTTTTTGGAAAGCTTTGACTCGGATCTTACCTCTGCATATCGTTATTTCTGATTAAAATGAAAATCCTGTATGTAGCGAATGCAAAATTTGACTGAGATCGATAACGGGTTTCAAAATCGCGACACGGCGGCCATTAATCATAGTTCCGCACTTAATACGAACATCGAGAATTCAAAAAAAAAACTTTTGACGCGGAAACACATCGCAAATTAGAAAAAATATCTTACATTCATACATTTAATCTAAGAATATTTGTTGCGCGTTGTAGTTATTCTTGAAATGCGCATAAATGTGATTAGAGTGCGGTACTCATCAGCTGGCGCCACCATGCAGCGACCGCGGTAATGAGGAGCCGTTTTTCAATCTCGGCCCGGTTTTATATTCCCATGAACAGGATTACCAATTAAAACGGAAATAACGATATTCAGAAGTAAGTTCAGGGTCCAATCTTTCCAAAAAGTCCTCGTTTGAAACTAGGGGTCCAGGGACACCATGCCCACTTGGGAAGTGGTTTCCAAAGCTCAACAATCTAACAATTTTAATATCCAACGCCACCTGGTGACCATATACAAAAACCAATGACCTTGAACCTCACCACAATCATAGAACATGTCAGCAGCTATGATTTTGTAATTGATTGTGATAACAAAATATGTCTCGTTACCAATTTAATATTGAAATACTAAGTATTCTACTATTCAACGCCCCCTGGTGACCATGTTCAAAAGCCAATGACCTTAAAACTCACCATAATCGTAGAACATGTCATAAACTACAACTTTGCAATTGATCATGATAACAAAATATGTCTCGTTACCAATTTAATATGGGAATACTAAGTATTCTACTATTCAACGCCCCCTGGTGACCATATTCAAAAGCCAATGACCTTAAAACTCACCATAATCATAGAACATGTCATAAACTACAACTTTGCAATTGATCATGGTAACAAAATATGCCTGGGTACCAATCTAATAAGGAAATACTAAGTTATTCTACTATTCAACGCCCCCTGGTGACCATATAGAATAACTAATGTCCTTAAAACTCACCACAATCATAGATGATGTCATGAGCAACAACTTTGCAATAATGGTAACAAAATATGCTTAGGTATCAATATAATGTGGAAAAACTTTTTCCCACTTACGAATGAGTACTGATGATACCAAGATGGCCACCAACTGCGTCACAATTGGCCGATCAAAAATACCTGGCTCAGGTATAAAACAACCCTTTCCAAGGAATACCCATCAAAAAGTGCAATGAGAAATGGCAAACCAGTAGGAAGCTACAGGACTCAGAATTTGGGCCAAAATTGACATTTTTGGGCACTAAAAAGGTCATAGGACGGCCATCTTGAGTCCGAACGACCCAATTTTTCTCATGGCGATGGGCCCTGGGGGGGATTCAAATATATATGAAAGATCAAGGTAATTGATTTTAGCGTCTTCAAAATTTCCCTAAAAAAGTTCAATAAGTGTAAAAAGTGCTGATTTTGACGAACAACAATGGCTGCCAGTCGGCCATCTTGAATCTGAGAGGGCCAGTTTTTGGGCTGAAGATGTGTCTAGGGTAGACACATGTATAAACCAAATATCAAGACATTACCTTGAAGCGACTTCAAAACTTCCCAAAATAACTGGATTCCGTCTACGGACGGACGGACGAAAAGTGAACGCAATAGCCCGCTGGGACTAAAGTCCCAAGTGGGCTAAAAATCGGTTCAGAATTTCTGGAATACGAACTGTTGAATTGAAGTGACATAGCCTACCTATCCACCGATCTGACGGAGAGTTGGCTCCCTTGTCTTTTTATAGACGGACGCCGGGCGCCAAAGGCGCCCGGAGGACGTCCC
This sequence comes from Tubulanus polymorphus, assembly GCF_964204645.1. Lineage (NCBI taxonomy): Eukaryota > Metazoa > Nemertea > Palaeonemertea > Tubulaniformes > Tubulanidae > Tubulanus > Tubulanus polymorphus. The sequence goes on along the minus strand of NC_134030.1, from coordinate 16,629,283 downwards.
TTTGGTAAACGCGTATATGTGGGTACTACGAAGTGTCTTCTTAACCGATTCTGACTAGCTGACAAAATCAGAAAAAAATGACGTCACTTGACGTCCGGTTTGAAGTTCATGGGGAAATCGGAAGTAGAATTACGTCACGCTAAAATCCGGCATTCCACTAACTAAAATACGGTAACTTATGGATCGGGTTATTTCAGAATGTATTTATTTCATGAAATTTCGAACAAGATTGGGTTGATGAATAATTTAACAATGAACCGCGTTGATCGATCGAGTTGAAAATAGCTGAAATTCCCTTAGCAACAGGGGCAAATTCATAATAACAAAACGCGGCCGCGGCCCGGTGCCACGCGGTTCGGCGCGCAGGTTCGAATCCCGGAGAATTACGCTCTCGCGCGCGCAGCTGTCATTCTCAGCGGCAGCACTGAAATACACTTTTTTAAGCAAAAGTAACGACCCTAAGAACTGATGTGAGAGTCGCGTTATAGTCGTAAAATTTCTCGGCCAGCGCGGCCACCGCCCCTTCTTCACCAAATAACTTAAGGAATTCGGAACCGCTGGCCGCGTGCACTGCTTATTTTGAACCGTATTCCAGGCGGATTAGAAAGAAATGTATATTTTTCGCAAGAGAAATCAATTATTGTACTGATATTCGCATTTCCTGCTAATTCAAGTTTTTTCTAGCAGAAAATAATTTTCCGATTTGTGCGTTTCAACGCGTATATTCGATTTTTTTTCTTTTTGAAGGTAATTAAGAAATGCGTTGTAATCTTCTCTCATCTTCCTTTTATTTCCAAATGGAGCTAATTTCTAAATTAACTACCAGGTCAAAATTCTTCAATATTGCAAAAACCCCTCTCAGTTCCCACCGAAATGTCATTGGTTACATTATGGTTTCACAAAGAGTTTTAAACCATTAAAAAATGACACTTTATCTAAATCGAAAGAATAATCCTTTTAGCAGACAGTGGTACCGAGACCTGATTAATAAGAAATTTGAGGTTGTTTTCCCCAATCGGCAATCGCTATCTATCATTTCTTACTATGAAAAATTGAATCAAGCTGTGACGAGGCGTCCGTCACTTAGATTTCATCTATTACATATTATATAGTACCTAGGATACTGGGGTCAATTTTTGTTTTTGTCAGGTCTCCCTGTGACTTGAAGCCTACCTTCTCTCGTTCGACGTTGCGTAGGCCTAGTTCGATAACGCAATACAATTGAGCGCGCCCATCATATCATGGAAAAAAGGAAGCGCCACACAATACGATAACACTAAAACGCGGGCGTGGACTCCGGACAAGCCGGATAGTATGGAAGCCCTGAGACGACACCTTGGGTTCATGAGTTCCCCAGCAGGCTGCTTGATTCGACGATTCGGAGTATTCCGAATGTTACTCTGGAGCACACCGGAAACAAGCGGTATCCGTGTTATCAGAAAAACAAATGGATCTGACTATATCAGATGGCTGAAAGTCACCTTCATTTCGGTCTACGAATTATACATTTAGACTTCCCCTACGATGTAACGTAGCCCAATACACTAGGTTCGAATCCCGTTCCACGAACTCGGTCCTTCAGCGCAATTCGTTCAAACGAAATCAGGGGCGGATCCAGACCGTATTAGCCGTGTTGCCCAATACGGTCTAGAAATTTTAAGTGCCCTTCGAAATTTCACCGACAATATTTTTGACGGCATTATTTCAGCAACTGCTAATTCCGTGTCCGTAATCCGGGCATAATTATAAAATTAATCGGTTTATACTGCTGCCAAGAAAGTGAGGAGAGATAATCATATTTGTAAAGCCTTTAATCATGTTAAATTAAAAAGGGCACTTTCCTTTTGCAAGGGGCACTCATGCTTTAGATGAGGGCACCTTGTCCTTCTTTGCCTTTTCAGGGAGGGCTAAAGGGGCACTCGTACTTTAGAAGAGGGCACTATACGCGGAAAATGTTGAAGAAAAGGGCACTTTTTTGCCTAATTTTTAAAATTTTAGGGGCACTTTTGGTTTGGAAGATGGCACACAACACAAGGATAAATGTGAAGACGAGGCAATTTTTGCCGATTGTTAACAATGAAGGGGCACTTAGCCGTATTCTGTATAATTGTTAAGGGGCACTTTTAAAGATTATAGGGGCACTAGGCGAAGTTGGCGACAACCATTCTTTCATGGGTTCGCCAGCTTCATTTTTTATCCGCATGTGTTGAAATCTTGTCTCGAATTCGTTTATTCTGGATTGCTCTGCTAGCCTCTAGAAGCCCTCTAAAAGCCTTTAAATGGTACCATATTTTCAAAATTTTATGGGGGTGGGCCCCCCAGACCCCCCTCTAAGGACTTCGCACCTTCGGCGCTCGCATTGACCTGGATACTGGGTGTGCCCTAAGATCAGAAAGGTGTCCTTAAATTTCCTTCCAATACTGACTACCCATCCCCCTGGATCCGCCCCTGGAAGTGATTATGCAGAATATAGGACCATATTTAAGGCAAAGGCCTAATGAGGAGTGTGGTGGGAGAAAACCAATTACGATCGAAAAACAGTTACTTATAACCATATGGTATATTTCCCATCAGGAAACAATACATAGAATGGCTGATCGCTTTGGCGTTACTGATTTTACCATTCTTAAATCTAGAAATCGTGTATTTAATTTAGTTATGACGCATTTGAAGAAAAAGTTCATAAAATTACCTTCGATGATTTTGCGAAGAACAAAATAAAAGATGAATTTCTCATGAGCTCTCAATTTCCGAATATACTTGGGGCTTTAGATGGAACACACATCAGCATTATAGCTCCACATGAGCATGCACAGGTGTACGTTAATAGAAAGAAATATCATTCAATTGTTTTGCAAGGCGTTTGTACTGCTAATTTATCATTTATTCATGTCCTTGTTGGCTGGCCTGGAAGTGTGAATGATGCCCGAATTTTTTAGAAACACAGATTTGTTTGACATTGCACCCAACTACTGTGGTGAGAACAACTATCTCGTTGGAGACGGTGCTTATCCATTAAGAAAGAGTCTCATGAAACCTTTTCGTGACAATGGACACCTAACTCGTAGACAGCGTCGTTCTAATCATAGACTTTCTTCGGCACGGGTTGCCATCGAAAGAGCATTTGGTCTATTGAAGGGTAGATTTCGAAAAACTTAAAATGATAGACACTAAGTCAATTAAAACTGCAGTTGATGCAATATTAGTCTGTTGCATATTCCATAATATCTGTATACTCAATGATGATATAAACGATGACTTCTTGTGGGATGATGATGAAACACCGTGTCAAGGAGAGCAGGAAGCGATGCTAGAATTCGGGTTTGATGATGATGATGAAGCCACTGCTAGGAGGAATAGAATTGCTGATTATTTCATGTAACAATCAACTAGAAGTAAATGATAAATAAAAACTGATTTATTGCAACTTGCATAAAATTTAACAAAAATAAAATAAAAATATAGCTGCAAAGCAGCGATAACGGGTTTTCTAGATGCATGTGATCGAAAGGAAAAATTAATTACCGGGTATTCGATGGAAAAAATAAAATGAGATGATTTGGATATTATCGGAGCAATCCTCCTTTTGGTTTAATGGTCTAACCCCAGTATAGTCCCCCGTGATTTTGAAATTCTCGGAGCCCTCCTTTATTTACTTACTAAATGACGTCACAAACTGTAATTTCGCCGGTGCTTGTCTAACACTCAATTCAATTCTTTATTTACAGTAACCTAATAAGTAATTTTAAGTTTCAAATAGGACGGAAAGTACATTCAGACAATCTGTTGGTTCAGAGAGACCGTTATTACAGTATCAATTTATACATTTCGTTCCGAAAATGTCAGTTGCCGAATCTGAATGAAGATGAATTTTATTTGACGAAATCGGCGGAAATAATATAATAATAATAATAATCAACAGAATTTCAAGAGGGTTTTCGACGAAAGTCAGAAAACCCTAATTACAAAAACTCGTTGTTACAAAAAAATTGTTACTGAAAATATTTTTCATGTAAAATAAAAAGCAGCTTATCCGATTTTTAATTCTTTGATTTAATTCTTCTTCAAGTCTTTAAACAGGTCCAAGAAGCCCTTCATAACGGTCATTCTGTCATTATGCATACGTTCCTGTTGGGCCCTAGCAGAATCCTGCCATTCCCTTTGTTCGGTCATGTGCTCATTGAGTACATCTAATACCTGGGAGACGTTCGATTTTCTCTTCTTTGGCGGTGGGGGTGGGACCTCATCTCGCTCAGTCCTCGACTCGCTACTATCTGAGGCACAAGTTTCTTCATCTATGGTTGAACCCGCGACATAATGAGGCTTGATGTTAGGACGTTTAAACACAAATTCCATTTCATTTTCGAATGGGTGTGTCTGGCATTCGTTACCACTTTTTGAATTGTGGTCGCTTACTTTTTTCAAACCTCTCACACGGGTCTTCCATCTGTTTTCTATTTGTGCGCAAGTAAATTTATAACATTTTGCCAACATCAATTGTGCTATTTTTTCCCACAGGGCCTTTTTTTCTTGATTTTTGGTTCCCATTCTCGATATATGTCAATCAGAAGAAGCGACTCTGCTCTTTTCCATGTAGCAGTATCATCTGAAATGGAATAAGAAATTTATTAAAATCGCTGTGAGATCAAGAAGTCGGATAAGAAAGGGTCAGGGAGAGAAGCAAAGCCTAGATAGGCCTACATACCACAACCAGCACTGTTATTATCATTAGAACATGTAGGCTTATTGTCAATTGGAACCTGGTCATCTTCAGATGCATTACTGCTCACGCCAGACCGTGCCAGATTCTTCTTGTTGGAATTCCATTTCCGGCTTTGTTCCTTGTTGTCGTTGAGGAGGCGCTGCAATTGTAGCTGGTTTGGCTTGTGATTTTGATTGAAGTTGAGCACGTGAGGCAACTGTGTAATGAAAGAAAAGAAGATTTATAATAAAAGTAATATAATACATACTTGACGACAGCATTGCCATTAATTAATGGCAATGGCATTATTGAGAGATCCTTGTTTTTGAAAAGCAGATTGATAAACACTACATGACAATTTTCAAAGACTTAATACGTGCAGAATGGTTGTCTTATATAAGGACTCACCATAACATTTATGTTTTTTTATCAGATCGACAGAAACAAACATTTTTCCGCAAATTGAACACTTACAAAAAGTCAACGTGGGCGCCGAATCCTTTTTATCCGCCATTTTGCTAGTAACGCCATCTAGCGGTACACCTATCACACCGTTGATTTTCTCGGAGTAGCAGTGGAGAGTCCGGGGTAGTGCTCCCGCCTAACTGATTCACTAGTGTATTACTTGGTGTACTCCGGGTAACGAATCAAGCACCCTGCAGAGGCGTTTTTACGAGCATCCGATTTTTGCGATCGATCGTAGGAACGCATTTACGAGCACCGATTTTTGCGATCGATTTCACGATCGGCGTTTTTACGAACACGATTTTCCGATCGATTTTTGAAATCGAACAACTCGCTCGGCGAGCGATTTGGCGATTTGATTTCCAAGATGGCGGCACCGGGTAGTTCGAAACCATACATTTTTTTCCTCAACGTCGCCATATTTATGTAATGTGATTAGCCAAATCCATCGTCATTTTTACGAACGTTCGATTCGATCGTACGATCGGAGCAAATCGTTCACGAAATCGATCGCAAAAATCGGATGCTCGAAAAAAGGCCTCAGTTCATAACTTCCAGAGTTTATGATATTTCTAGACTGGTCGCCTGTCCAATTCTGCGCCACCTGCATTCGCAGTCAGAATAGGGGCGAACTCTTTTATCGCGACCGAAACCTCCATTCGAACTCTCCGGTGAAAAGTAAAATAGAATGCGATCGGAGGAAGTGTGGAGACCCATGATGGCGACGGCGGGTGACAGTTTAACTCTGGCTTTGCCACTTTTATCAGAGTTATTTGATAACGACGATCTAGAGTCCTATCACTATCACAACGTTGAAGAAGAAAAACTTAAATATCAAGTTGTACTATGCTCGACTCTGTAAGTATCTTAAAGGCCGAGGAGTATGGATGCTAGTTAACCGGGTGGCAAACACTTGAGATCGGCCGTCCCACTTTTACAGTATCTTGTTTAAAATGTTTAGAGTACGCGAGGTTGGCTCACAACAGAAAAGCAGGTCACACACAGTAAAATTTGACAAATTCAAAAAAGGTTTCATATCAAGTTCTAAACTAATTTTAAATAATCTAGTCATAGTGGGAATGAAAATCTGATGCTAGCGATCTTTTTTTGTAGAGATAGGGCCAAGATTAAAAATTTTAGAGACATTTCAAATTTTTTGAAAATCATCAATTTTTATCCGATTTCGATGAAATTAGGACACAACATTGATGGTAGATAGCTAAACAAGTGTACGAAATTTCAGACTGATCCATTGACCATAGAAAAAGTTTTGATGATGCCAAATTTTGGTACTATGAACGAGGCTATGTTTTGTTTATGTATACTGATGACTATAGGTATCAAATTACTGTTAATGTGCTCTGTGAGCTACACTAATTCACTGGATAACTCCTCCCTCTATGTCATTCAAAGATTCAAATTTTGAAGGAAATACCAAATAAAAAGCTTAATTTCTCGTAGAGGAGGGCCTAAAACATATTTTTGACTGCAGAAATGAATATATTACACATTAATACATATGTCGGACAAAAAGGAGGGTCCAAATCGGATAAATGACAGAGAAAATAGGAGATTTCCAGTGGAGGAGCTCTCCACTGCACTATTGCTTCATGGGTACTGCCATCTTTGACATTGATTGGGCTTTTATACTGCTCCTCGGCCTTTAAACACGCACAAGCCATGAGGTTTACTTTCTTTTCAAATTCAATTAAAATGATTTTATTTCGTTTGTCTTAGACTTAATTTTGTTAATAATTAAGTTGCATATGACCGAATGCAGGATATGAGCTAGGGGGCATAAATATGTTAAAAGCCACTAAAAGTTAATGTCAGTCTTGTCTGGTGTTCAACATCTACAACTTCCGTGAAAAGTTCTATAATTTTTTGTTTTCCAGGCTGCGGTCAGACAGGATAAAAATAAACATGTGATATATAGAATGTATGTTAATAATACATGTTATTTACAGGCAGTACTGTTCCGTAAGACGAGTGCTCGGGACACATGACCTGATCAATCAAAGTCCTGTGTGCTGGTCATATGGTCAGTACTGATAATAATGATAATATGTCTAGCCTTCTGGCTATTGTTTTAACACTCCTGATGACGTGTCCTCATGGGTTTAAAACCCAGAGACACACGTCGCTCTCTCTCTTTTCTCTGACTCGTGGTCACTTACACTCAGCTCTCGCTTTGAGTACTACAATAAAATTACATTTTCCAACTATTAACCGTAGTTCTTACTTCTGAGCTAGGACCTCTATATCAACTGGTGGAGAACCACGGTCTTGGTGAGTACGCTACTAATTATTTTTTTTTCTTTATACTAATTCGACCTTTCATTTTCAGCGTATTTTCTTGCTATACCAAGCGAGTCCCTACTTGAATTACTATTTTCGATTAATGTGTAGAATTTTAATTGTTTTCTATGGAGGTTCATACGGTTGTAACACAGTCCGACACTGGGAGTGAGGACGATTCTAACACAGTTACGGTTAGGCCACCCCGTATTCAGAGAGAATACGTAACGTCACATTCATTTAATCCACCCGCTGTCACTTCTGTTACTTTTGCCTCGAGTACCCCTCGGTCGACTGCTGATGTTCCATATTTGCGGCCTGCATTTGAGCCACCGGCGGTGCCGCCACCTCGAGTAGCACCGACGCCGGGCATGCAATCGCCGATATATTCTGTGGCTACCCCACCTACACCACCGCCCCCACCTATCGCGTCGTATTGTCATGTGACCCCCGATAGGGCTGCAGAATATCAGGACGACCTAAATCTTTTAGTTCACAGGCTCGAGAAGCCACTTTTCCATCCTCCTAAATTGGAGAAATTTTCAGGAAAATCTTCGAGAGATTTTTCGAGATTTATTCGCGATTTTGAGGCGTTAGCGTCACTTAATCGGTGGAGTGATGGGGTGAGAGCGTCTGCTTTGCCCGCATATCTAACAGATATTGCGCGGGACCACTTTGATGATATAATATCGCAATAAACTGGCCCCGGGACCCCTACGTATGCACATATTAAGGATGGTCTCCAGTCGAAGTTAGATCCAAAGGACCTGTATTGGGTTCAGGAGCAGGCCCTGCTAGGTAGGAAACAGGGTCCTCATGAGCCCGTACGGTCATTTACGGAAGATCTGACATCTAAATTTTCTAAATTAGGAACCCCTCCCGCATCTAGGCTACAGATATTTCTCGCAGGGTTAAGATCGGACCTTCGAAAATTCGTGCTAATACAACACCCCAAGTCGATTGATGAAGCCGTTAATCACGCCCTCACGGCGGAGCGGTTCCTGAACTTCGCTGAAAAAGCGGAAACACTGAAAAGCTGAAATAAAAACGCTGAAATTTCAGGGAATTTCCGAAAAACGCCGAAATTTCAGGGAATTCCCGAAAAACGCTGAAATCGTGCTAGGTACCGACAATACACGTTTTGAAATGTTTTCCGGGCCGGTGTCCGCTGACGAGTCCTGAACCGTGTTTTATGCTCTACCTTCGGTTACAGAGACATGCCTTAAGGTCGTCGTCATGACCGACTTGATCGATTGCGGATTGCGTGAATTGTTAGATGTGTTTTTTGCCATAGTTTTATGTGCATATACCGGCACGATCTAACAATGAAGTTATCACTTCATTTGAATAAATTCTTAATCACAGTAATATTAATTCACAATATTTTTTCTTATGTTTGGTGATTTCTTGCAACTTATCATTGCCAAGTCTCATACAAGTAGTAGCTGAATGAAAGTACAGTTAGGCTGAACCTGATAACCCAAATATAGTGCTAGCATGGAACTAATGATTATTTTGATTCTATTTTCGGTGTCATTGAAATTCGTTAATAAAGGTTCAACCGTCATAGTATACTGTACTTAGCATTGCTACAATTGGGTGCCATATTTCTACAATTTCTACAAGGAGGAAGGAATCTTTAAGTGTCTTTGTTCCCGGGTAGGGTACGGGGTAAAACCTGGTTTACTTTCTCTTTCGACTTGCCGGAGACTACTATCTGCAATGTATTGCATGCTTTGATGTGTCTGGCCTATAGGAGTCGAACGATATTTTTTTCCCATACACAGGCATGGCTTTAGTGTAGATGAAGGCTAGGCACTGCACATTGTGGATTGACTGGAACTCTATACTCACAAAATTAAACGAGTCAACAAGAAAGATCCAATAATTGGACATTTGTCTAACTATATTATTTAACAGCTTGAAATAACACATTCTGCAAGAGTACAAAGGAAATCAGTTCTTACATTATATCAGAATCAATAGTTCGCTTAACTCTGGCTAGAATTCTGGTTCCATTGCTTCATATTCTAATGAAATCCACTAGTATACCTTAGAATATCGCTTAGCTTAAGACTAAAAATTTGGTACCAGGAAACAGGGAAGAAAAGTGGGTGTACTGTACATCCGCAATTGACTTATTTCTCTCTGGTTGAATCAAGTTATTATTGAAATAGCATTCGAATAGCCATTTTATTTTAAAAAATTGTGTCGTTCAGCTATCCTGCTGCAAATTTCGCAGTTGAAGTTTACTGGTGCCATCTGATTTCTCAGTATCTCAAAAAATTTGCACATTCTAAGCCTGCATCTAAAAATAGAAAAAGGTGCATTTTAGTCGGATATAAAAGAATAGTGGCTAATACACCCTGGACTATATAGCCTATGGGGTGGGCCTAGTTTGAAAGCACTGAGGTCTGAGAGAACAGCACTTAGTAAATAAATACTGAAATTAAACTTACAAAACACCCAGTACTTGAGATGATGTACTTGACAAGAAGTGTCACCAGCTAAGCAAATCAACTTTGTCTATGACTCCTCCTTTTATAGATTCAGTAGTAGTCTAAAAATAAGAATCGGTACATTTTTCTAACAGTTGGTATGTCATTTCTTCAAAAAAACTAATTATTATCACGCCACAGCAAATAAATTATTCACAGTTGTTGAATGGTTAGCCCGATTTAGATTAATTGGTTGACGCTAATCAGTATGACCCATACGTAGGGGCCTACTGCATGCCATTGGCGTCAATCCATTCCATTCCATTCCACAGTGAATTAAAAAGAAATTTAGTTAGATCCCTTTTGTCCAAAAGCTGCATCATTTATATAACTAGCTGTCAAATTTAATTTACCTCCTTCAGAGAATACCATAGTGACATAGTCCGTCGCCCATCAATGTGTTGACAAAAGAAAAGTTACTCCATGTTTTATACATGAACGTTCAAATAAGATATTTTGCGTCTTGCAGGGAATATTGAGCATAGTGTTTAAGTTGGCTTGCACGGTTTGTGAATGGGTTTTCCTCATTATGCTGCCTGTATGCATTAAAAATCCGGATTTCAAGCGAATTAATTTGTCCAACAAGTGGCCCTCTAGAAGTATACTCCACACATACTGTCCATACGTGTCTCTGTAACCGAAGGTAGAGACTAAAACACGGTTCAGGACTCGGCAGCGGACACCGGCCCGGAAAATATTTCAAAACGTGTATTGTTGGTACCTAGCACGATTTCAGCGTTTTTCGGGAATTCCCTGAAATTTCGGCGTTTTTCGGAAATTCCCTGAAATTTCAGCGTTTTTATTTCTGCGTTTCAGCGTTTCAGTGATTCAGCTTTTTCAGCGAAGTTCAGGAACCGCACGGCGGAGATAATTAATCAACTAGAAACCCCGCCTACTGTCAATGCAATTAGCAGCCCAGAGTCTGAAATTTTGAAGTCCCTAAAAGAGGAAATATCTTCTCTTCTGGCTGAGGTCCGTAGTATTCAATCCCAGAACAATAGGCCGACAGATGGGGGTGCCCAACGCAATTTACGTAGCACGACAGGTGAACCCATATGCGGTCGGCGTAAGCGTTTAGGCCACACAGCTCACTACTGCAGGGACGGACAATCTTTTCGTGGACGACGGAACAATCACAACAATTATCAAAACACTTATCAGCCGCCCTCAAACTCATACACAAGGCACACAAACCAATACCAATCCCGCCATGCATCGCCGCGTAATTACGGAAACTATAACCATAGTACTTCCGCCCAGAGGCCTCCGAATCAGGGAAACTAGATTCAGCCCGTCATACGGTGGGTATAAGCGGGCTCAACATTACAAACCCCACGCATCCTACACAACAACATACCATATCAGAACCTACAATATCACATCAACTTCACCAACCAACTGGGTTACAAGATGAAACTATTATCCAGCCACGGGGAGTTGGTCAATACGCTCATTTCACAAATGTAACCCGGACTGTGTCTCGATCGGCTTATGATGTGTTCTCAGAAGTGTTAACATACATAATCTTTTTCACTACCCTACTTTATTCCATTATATCGAAATGTGCTGATACCTTGGCACACTTCTGGTTGTCGGGAAAACGACTGTTCAATATTTTCATAGATATTACACCTTTTATTTGCTTATCAATTATGTGGAGCCTCATACATTACATTTACTGCCTTAGGGACATTTCTCGCGATTTCTTTTATAACTTAGTAAACTGGGTCAAGAAGAGTTTACTTGAATCGGCTGTCATCAATGGACGGGATACTCCCCGAACTATTCTGGCTTCAGTGGCAAATTCCGTTCATGGGAAGATAGGCGGAAACACCGTCACGGTCCTTGTTGATAGTGGCAGTGAGATTACGGTTATCAGTCATTCTATATTTAAAAATTTGGTCTATTTCAAAGATAAGGAGTTATGTAGTGGATTTAGTACTAATGTACATTCGGCCAATGGCTCTCCTATCAGAATGCTAGGAACCACAACCTTTCTACTTGAGATCGGTCAAGGAAAATTTGAAATACAAGCTCAAGTCGCAGCCGATTTGGCTTACGATGTTATATTAGGTATGGACTTTCTGACACCTCATGGTGCAATATTAGATCTGGGAACTGGTACTGTGCAATTTCCAGGGACCGAACCTGTATCATTGCAAAAACAGTTCGATTTAGTCCATGACGCTCGAGTCTGTGTTCAGGAAAGCGAAATTATTCCCCCTTTTACCGAAGTTATCATACCAGCTAAAGTGATGAAAAACGTACAAAACGGCACCGAATGTCTAATAGAGCCAAATACCAGGCTGCATAAAACGAATCTTGTCGGGGCAAAAGTAATTGCTTTAGTACAAGATCAGACAGTTCCTTTCCGCATATGCAATCCAACTGTCAAAGCCATTAGGTTATACAAAAACACCACGCTAGGTCATCTATCCACTGTACCGTTCAATGTAACGAACGATATCGTCAAAACCGAAAGGTCAACCAAATCCGGGGTATGCAATATCATCACATCTACTCCCAATTTTCATGCGGATCCGCCAGATGTCGATCTGACGGGCTCGAAACTAAGTAATCAGGAAAAACTTAGATTGTCAGATTTGCTAATGGAGTATCGCGATGTTTTTGCAAACAATGATAATGAATTGGGCCACACCTCTTTAGTTAAACATACTATAAATGTTCAAGGACACCCACCAATAAGACAAAGCGCGTATCGGAGGACCCCAGAGATGAGACAAGTAGAGGAGATAGAGGTCGACAAGATGGCACGTGCCGGCATTATCCGAGAATCGAACTCACCATGGAGTAGTCCGGTCGTGCTAGTCAAAAAGAAAAATGGACAGACTCGGTTCTGCGTGGACTACCGAAAGGTAACGAGGTAACTCGGAAGGATTCATTCCCGATGCCTCGTTGTGACGACATAATTGATAGTCTAGGCAGTGCCCAACCAAAGTATTTTACTTCATTGGATTTGCGCTCTGGCTATTGGCAATTAGAGGTTGATGAACATTCGAAACCAATTACCGCATTTACCTGTAGTCGTGGCCTATTTGAATTCAATCGTTTACCTTTCGGCTTATGTAATGCGCCTAGCACTTTTGAACGACTGATGGAAAACGTGCTACGAGGTCTTAGCTGGAAAATATGTCTAATTTACCTCCATGATATCGTAGTGTTTTCCAATTCATTTGACGAGCATTTGAATCATTTGGAGCAAGTTTTCCTACGCCTAAGGGAGGCTGGACTGACCTTGAAACCGTCTAAATGCAGATTCGCCATGGAGAGTATACTATACCTAGGGCATATTCTCAGTGCCAAGGGAGTCGAACCCGATCCTGGGAAATGTAAGGCAATTGTGGAATATCCAACTCCAAGAACGTTAAAAGATCTCAGATCATTTGTAGGCCTGGCTACATACTACAGGAAATTCATCCCAAGATTTAGCGAAATTTGCGCGCCTCTATATGCTTTGACCAGAAAAAACGCTAAATTCGAATGGACAGACGAGTGTTCACGAGCTTTTGAGTCCCTTAAATCTGCACTTACTAGCCCTCCGCTTTTGACATTCCCAAATTTTAGCATACCCTTCGAACTTCACACTGACGCCAGCGCGACAGCTATCGGCATCGTTCTCTGCCAACGCATCAACAATGAGGAACGAGTCATAGCGTATGGCGGTCGCAACTTCCTCCCTAGAGAGCGAAATTGGGATACGACACAGCGTGAGATGGCTGCGATTATGGAGGGAATAAAGAAATTTAAGCCCTACCTGCATGGTCGACGATTCGGTGTATCCCATTCCGGTGATTTTTGTACAGAATTTAATTCCAAAGAATTCTTACAATGTGAAGGAAAGGGAATTAAAGTCTGCCCCACTGCACAATCACTGCGTTCACGAGCCGTGCCGTCGTGTGCCAGTGGACTATTCTTTAATAATCATAAACACGTAATGAAATTTTGTGACATTAGGTACCAGGAGTCAGGCTTGTTTGAGGGGGCTCTCGACCTCGGTTCCGGGTCATACTTGGTAAGTGGACGAGAGGGCCTCTTGGTCAATGGCCTGCCCTGGTAAACCTGCACAAGCCATCCTTTCTTGCACTATGTGTCTGATACGGTTACCGTGCGGTTGCGGAATCACATCGGCCACATTCAAAATTCCCGCCAAAATAAGTAGTTGCCATAATTCCACCACTACACCGATATACTCGCACCCAATTAATCTTCCAGTAATATTATCGTTCTTTAATCATATGACCCTCGACTGGAAGAGGAAACTTTTGGACCCTGCTACGCACTCCTCGAAAATTCACCAGGTTGTCCTCCCCGAAATCAAACTCATCAGGGATAAATGGGAGAACGTAGCGCACGCAGACCGGGGCTTTCAGACAGATTTCAAAAAGATTGCCGAAAGAGGGCACAAGAAAGTGGAACTCTTCGCCACCCAGGCGGATGCACTGGCTGCCCCACTGCTGAGCTCGAACTCCGATTTCTTTATCCCTGGTGTCTCTCAATCCCAATTTCTTAGCTATCTGTCACTTTCCCTAAGTATTCTTTCTACCATTGGTGTCGGTTACTTGCTTTGGACAAGAAGGGCAGGAACTGCACTTTTTACTCCAGTGGCTACCAGCGCCTTGCCCACTGCACATGGTTTCCGAATAAGCATAAACGAATCATTTAATTTCTTACCGCCATCACGAGCTGGCCTTCCGTCAGTGAACTCGTCCGATCCGGTCAATCCACTTTTATTTTTCAACGAATTCTCTGAACAGGTACAATCAAATACGCACTTAATCCTCCTGGTTTTAATTGGGTTCATTCTTATCCGATGTGCTATATCCACATTAAGTAGTATGAGATCCTTGCTACGGAATCAACGCAGGGGTTGTTCATTAGTTTTAAATTTATCATCACTGGACGACTGCATTAATATAGTAATACGTGAGTTGCCAGATTGCCCTCACGCCTACTTTATCAATGAGGTCCCCAAAAGAATTTTAATCATGGTCAAGTCGAATTGGTTTCCTTATCTGATTACCGAATGGCATGAACACCACCTGTTGACCGCCAGATCAAATACACTTCGTGCGATAAAACTAAATAGGTCCGCGAGAATTTCGTGGATCCAAAATTTTAGAGTCTCGAAAATTATCAACGCGAATTTTGACACCTACCTATACCTGGCGTGCCCAGATGGTAGGATGATACCAGTACCCATATCACGTGCTGTTTGAAAACAAAAATCGGTGATACTAGAAATTGCATTTATATGTTATATTTTAGGGTCTCTTAATATCTTTCGTTTCATAAAAGAACGAATGATTTCAGCGACGGCCCATGTCTACAATGCTACCTCTAGGTTTTTTTTAGTTTGTGCTTAATACTCCACGCTAAGTATATAACTTATAGATAATAATATTATCACTAATAATTATTTTGGTAATTTTGCATACACAATTATAGTAACATTGATTCTTATGGGTACGTTAAGAGGTTGAGTTGCTGCAAGTTTCGTATATATATATATATATATATATATATATATATATATATACATATATATATATATATATATATATATATATATATATATATATATATATATATATATATATATATATATATATATACTAAGAAACGAGGTAAGATGCGGGACGGATTTCTGTTTCAGACCCATATTGCGGGATGCCATTTGGTTACGGGATGTTTAAAACAGCCCGTTTGTATAAAATGGCTATTCTTGTTCTTGAAGTCATGTAGTGTCCTTTGGTGGCTCTACAGCGTTTACGCGTCTGAAACGTAAATTACATATATAGAATTGCACAGTGGCGCGCCCTTGTAGTCGATGTGGGTAACAGTCATCGAGTGTAGTCAGGCGCGTCAACGAGAACGGGACACGTGTTTTTCCACTACTGATTTTGCCGTACTAAATATACCAATTTACGGGTTAGTATGTATTTATCTGTACATCCTTGCTTGATAATAGCCGAATGCAGTTATTTATACCGTCTAATCTAACAGGAAATTAACATAGATTAAGCTACAAATCGCTCGATGATAAATCAATTCAAATATCAATAAAAATAAATTGTTTCCAAATGTTTAGCGTGAACCCTGATTCTTTAAGCAGCATTTTCGTTGCTACTATGATTGGGAGTTTGCTTCTCAACCTTGCTTTAATTATGAATTATATATTAATGATTTCTTTTAGCGAATAGGCCTAACCTTAAATCTTGTTGATTGACTTCTGATTTTTAGCATTTTTATTTAGAATCAGTTTAACTGTACATGAGCGCGTGACTTGACCAATTTGATATTTATTTAGAATGGAATATGGATACGGACTATATTCGGGATTTTGGTACCCCTGTGCCCTAAAAGGCCGTCACATCTTTTTTGATGATGGAATTATGAAGAAGGTAAGTTGATCACAGGTGTCAATTATTGTTTATACAAGATGAAGTACGTTTTCGACACTATTGATATTTTTCAGAGAACCAAGCGTAACTTTATCCAATGGATATTGCCGCCAACTGGTATTAACGTATGGAAGGGGGAATATCCATTGGGGAAGATTTTGAGTGTAAACGAAGATCAGATGTTTGCGGAAATATTAACAAAAAATGATACAGTTGAGTGGTAAGACAGATTGAAGTTGATTATTTACGTCAAGTTTTTGTTACCAATTTTCATGACCTGTACGTGTTTCATCAGCCTGGTTTCGTATATTACTGCAGCCATTGGAAATGTTATTGTTTGTGGCATCTGAATAGGGTAACGTTGATTTTTAAATTTTGTGCATGCTGTATCGTCTAAAAACAATAAACTCACACTCTCTGGAGGTGGGATTAGGTTATCCTACTACGTGAGAAAGCTCACCGGCATTGCTACTGAATAGCTTGGCAATCAAAATTAGTCTGCATCTTGACCTAAGCCCACCTTAGCCTGCTTTTTCAAAGATCCCATATATTTGGATGCATACATATATGTAACTGCCCACTTCATCAAACTTCCCACAGTAATAATTTGGTATATATATATATATATATATATATATTGTCTTAACCAGTCATATTGCACTCACTCCACATGTATCACAGCCCGCTTAATCAAACTTCCCACAGTAATAATTTGGTATATATATATTGTCTTAAACCAGTCATATTGCACTCTCTCCACATGTATCACAGCCCGCTTCATCAGGCTTACCACAGTAATGATTTGGTATATATATATATATTGTCTTAAAACAGTCATATTGCACTCTCTCCACATGTATCACAGCCCGCTTCATCAGGCTTCCCACAGTAATGATTTGGTATATATATATATTGTCTTAAACCAGTCATATTGCACTCACTCCACATGTATCACAGCCCGCTTTATCAAACTTCCCACAGTAATAATTTGGTATATATATATATTGTCTTAAGACAGTCATATTGCACTCTCTCCACATGTATTACAACCCGCTTTATCAAACTTCCCACAGTAATAATTTGGTATGTATATATATATTGTCTTAACCAGTCATATTGCACTCACTCCACATGTATCACAGCCCGCTTTATCAAACTTCCCACAGTAATAATTTGGTATGTATATATATATTGTCTTAAACCAGTCATATTGCACTCACTCCACATGTATCACAGCCCGCTTTATCAAACTTCCCACAGTAATGATTTGGTATATATATTGTCTTAAGACAGTCATATTGCACTCTCTCCACATGTATTACAACCCGCTTTATCAAACTTCCCACAGTAATAATTTGGTATGTATATATATATTGTCTTAAACCAGTCATATTGCACTCACTCCACATGTATCACAGCCCGCTTTATCAAACTTCCCACAGTAATGATTTGGTATATATATTGTCTTAACCAGTCATATTGCACTCACTCCACATGTATCACAGCCCGCTTTATCAAACTTCCCACAGTAATAATTTGGTATGTATATATATATTGTCTTAAACCAGTCATATTGCACTCACTCCACATGTATCACAGCCCGCTTTATCAAACTTCCCACAGTAATGATTTGGTATATATATTGTCTTAAGACAGTCATATTGCACTCTCTCCACATGTATTACAACCCGCTTTATCAAACTTCCCACAGTAATAATTTGGTATATATATTGTCTTAAACCGGTCATATTGCACTCACTCCACATGTATCACAGCCCGCTTTATCAAACTTCCCACAGTAATGATTTGGTATATATATTGTCTTAAACCGGTCATATTGCACTCACTCCACATGTATCACAGCCCGCTTTATCAAACTTCCCACAGTAATGATTTGGTATATATATTGTCTTAACCAGTCATATTGCACTCTCTCCACATGTATCACAGCCCGCTTTATCAAACTTCCCACAGTAATGATTTGGTATATATATTGTCTTAAAACAGTCATATTGCACTCTATATATATATAGGTGTGTGTCACAGCCCGCTTCGTCAAACCTCCAACATTATCTATAAATATATACGGCGAAACTTGAAAGATAGATAGTACTTGGAGGTTAGACTAGATTTCATTCAGAGGGTGAGCTCATGAAGAAATTGTACACAAGTACTAAATCAGTCCATGTATACTTATGAAATGAATGTAATCTGAAATACTTGAAAACCATGAGAATTTCTGTACTAAATCTCGTATCTTAATAAAATCAAGGTACCCTTCAAAGTACTATTTATCTTCAAGTTTTCGGATTCGTCACCATGTCAATATAGCTGCTCCACAGCCATATATATATATATATATGTATATATATATTTCACTGATTGCTTTATCAAACATCTAAGAGTAATGATTTGGTATGAGGTGTATATGATTATCAAATCTCTAACAACACATCTATTGCCCCTTTACTTCTGTTAATAAACAGTTTGAACTAATAATTTTAGACATGTCATAAAAAAGTTGACTATTGTTCAATGTGATATTTAGGTTCAAGCGTGAAGACGTCTATCTTGAAGGAAGAGACGTTTCTGATTGGGTGTGTAAATTTCTTCTTATCGTTAGGTTATGATCCATCATGTCAATCCGAATGATTTGGCATATCTCGGTTATTAAGTACCAAATTTCAAAATTTTATCGCAGATTGGAAAGAAGGATGTGATGGTAGCTGGAGATAGTGGAATGGAGGTTGCTGGCGTTGGACAGAGTGGTGCCGAGGATAGTGGAAATAGAGGGAGTGGAATGGAGGTTGCCGAAGTGGGACAAAATGGTGTCGTGGTTAGTGGAGATAGGAGTGTAATGGAGGTTGCCAAAGAGGGACAGAATGGTGTCGAGGTTAGTGGAGATAAAGGGGTCGAAGCAGAGGTTGCTGAAGAGGGAAAGAATGGTTTCGAGGTAAGTGAAGATAGAAGAAGTGAAATGGAGGTTGCCGAAGAGAGACAGAGTGGTGTCGAGGTTAGTGGACATAGAGGGGTCGAAGCAGAGGTTGCTGAAGAGGGAAATAATGGTTTCGAGGTTAGTAGAGATAGAGGGAGTGGAATGGACATTGCCGAGGTGGGACGAAATGGTTTCGAGGTTAGTGGAGATAGAGGGGGTGATGTAGTAGTGAATGTAGAAGTCTATGGTGTAGAAGTGAGTACAAGTGGAGGGAGTTATGACAAAGTCGGTGAAGATAAAAAAAGCGTAGCGGTTGCTGAAGGTGAACAGAGTGGAGTAGAGGTCGGGAAAGATGGAGAGAGTGGTCTCATAGTCAGTGAAAACGGAGAGAGTAGAGTAGAAGTCAGTATAGATGAAGGGCATTATGTCGAATTCGGTGAAGATAGAGGGAGTGGAATGGACGTTGCTGATCATGAAGGGAGCTGTTTTGAGGTCGGTGAAGAAATATACGATAGTGATAAAGAGAGCGATATAATTGCGTGGCAAGACAATGATTCTGATTATAATCCAGATGAGCGAGGTCAAGTTAACTCCGACAGCGATGAGACCGATCTTGATTTTGAGGGCAATGATGATACAGAAGGCAGCTATGAAGAGGTTAATACATCTACTGGGCAGAATAATTTATCGAGTGATGATGATGATGAGCGACCAATAGCAAGCAACACTTTCTTCAGAAAACTCAAACTACAGACATCAAAAGGTAGGCAGTAGTCCAATTGATTTGGTTTCAGTTTGTGTCTAATCAAGGTTATCAACTCAATTTACTATTTTCTTATCTAGTGACAATTCCGTATTATGAGCCAAGATCAGATGGTGGCAGGAATTATTCAAAGGCTGACTACTGCCTTTTATGTGATGGAAGGTTTAAGTGCAAAATATCAGAGCACTACAGAAATATCCATTATGACAATCCTAGAGTACAGTTAATCTTACTGTTGCCTCCCTCCACCGAAAAGAACACATGTCTACAACTTCTCAGAAATGAAGGCAATTTCCGTCACAATATGCAGGTTCGTCATTTCTTCGATGAATTCATAAATTCTATGTTGAATTAGATAGAACTGCTATCACACTAAATATTCATGAAAGCACCACAATGGAATTACAATTTGTATCCAAACGGAATAGTCTGTAAATCTAGCTTGAATATATATGTCAAAATCGAAGTCAGAATCACATGTTATTTCGCGTTTTAGGTAATACAGTCTGGTGAAGGTGAGCTGGTGGTCGCCCGACGTCCTATTAGTCGTAATTATGTTGCTGCAGATTATCTACCCTGTGAATTTTGTTATGCGATGTATGTTAAGGATAGCTTATATCAGCATGTAAATACGTGCAGACACAAACCCAAAAAAGCGAAAAGTACTAATTGTGTTCGGAATGGACAATCACTACTATTACCAATCATCAGGACAGATGAGGATTCTACTGATATAAGACTGGCTGAGTTTTTCGATGGAATGAAAGATACAGTTGCGAACCCAGGCCTCCCACGAGTATGTAAAGCCGATGAGTTGATAAGAGCTTTTGCGCTTTCCCTGCTTGATAGATTAGGTACAAAAGGTGAGAGGCGAATGAAAGATCTCGATAACGCAAGAACGAAAGTTAGATCACTCGGAAGACTACTGCGACATCTAAATTTAAAGATTGCCCCTCGTGAACTTACTCTAAATGAGTTCTTACGTGGCGAAAACTTTACCATGGTTGTTGATAGTGTCAAGGATCTTAGTGTTCAAGTAGATTCTCCGCAACTTGCAATCACATTAGGACATTACATCAAACACCTAATTCTTGTCAAGATTTCCTTGGTCATCGAAGCAAAAAACATGGATGATGAACGTAAGCAGGAAGAGAGGAAAAGTGCAAAAGACTTCAAGTACTTATTCGATTGCCACTGGACCAGTAAAGTAGCAAGCGTGGCTCTACGTAGACAACGTTTGCGGAAAATCAATAAGCCAAAATCGTTGCCTCTTACGAAGGATCTTGTTTGTTTGAGAGAATTCCTCCAACGTGAATTGAAAGAGTTGTTGAAAGTTCATAAACCAAATGCCAGTCAGTGGCAATATACGGCACAGGTAACTATGGTGAGGATCTTAATTTTCAACCGTCGTCGTCCAGCTGAAGTTCAAGAGTTGAAAGTTTCTGATTACGAACGAATAAAAGCAACTGACAATTCAGAAGATTCGGAGATAGTGGATTCATTGTCATTTTGCGAGAAGTTAATGGTAGAAAGGTACGGTATATTAGAAATTGACATTTAAATCAGACAGTTATCGTTAATAATCCAGAACAATATTTTTTTCTAGAATGAAAGTTTTAGAGATCAGAGGAAAAAGCACTAGGGGAATCAGGAGAGTGTTTATCTTATTATCACCCGAAATGGTCGCAGCTGTCAACTACCTCGTCTCGAATCGACCGAACAAAAGTAGCATCTACGTTTTTGCTAGGTACGTAATAACCGAGTCATCCTTCTACTAATTTAATGGTTTCCTTTTAGCCCACTTGAGGCAACGAGCTGTTCTGTTCACTTTTCATCCGCCCGTCTGTTGTTGTGAGTTTAATGGTATTGGTATCTGTATATGTTGAATATTGAAATTCTCAAGGTTTTCAAGTATTTCAGATAACATCAATTTCATAAGTAGGCATTGGCTAACTAAACCCCTAATTGGAGTCATATGATGTTTATGATGTTGATGAATTTTACATTGACAGGAAATATGGACCAACTCCTCTGGACGGATGTGAGGCAATGAGATCAATGACTAGAAAATGTCCAGGATTACAGAAACCTGAATCCATCCGTTGTACATTCGTTAGGAGTTATCTAGCTACAACTTCACAGGTAGAAAAAATTGAATATGAACTTGATATATCACATGACTTTCAAGAGAAACATAGTTTGCTGTATTCTTTTTAAGTAGTAGAACTGATGGGAAAATCAACTTTTTATTGTGACGTATGTATCGATAGCAATTAATACCGAGTCATGGATATTCCTAGACATTCTTATGGTACTGTTAAGCACGGATTAACTCAAAAGCTTGAATAATGGGCCAACTCGAGAAGACTTATGGTTCATTCAATAACACAGCTCTAAACTCAAATATAGACCAATTTAAAAAAAAATCCTAAGGATCAAATGGATTCAGGTTAACCGCACTACAGTGCAATCTCTTACTAACGACATTAGATGCACGTGTATCGATTGGTTGGTCAACAATAAAGAATTTTGACCCAAATTGATGAGTTGTAATCGTTTATTACTGGTTCTAACGAACCATCGAATTTAACGAACACATCCATGTTCCACTGAAGTCCGTTGTAATGGGGCTCACTGTAGATTTAACGCGTATAAACAAAACTAGCTTCTATACTTTTACATTATGATAATGTAAAAGTATAGAATCCAGTTTTCTTTTAAGTTAATAACTTTATGTGTTGAATTTCAGCTTCTTGATCTTAGTGAAAATGAAATGAAAATGGTGTGTGATCACATGGGCCATGACTTGAAAATTCATGCCGACCATTATCGCCTGCAGACATCGATTCTAGAGAAGTCGAAAGTTGCTAAACTATTGGTAGCAATTGATAATGGGTCAGTGAACAAATTCAAAGGGAAGAAATTAGATGGTATATCTGCTGATGGTGAGTCCCCTTCGTCCATTATTTATCTTCCAATCTACATTTTTCTGTTTTATTCTAGGCTTGGCTTCCATTTTTGCATCCCATCTCATTTGTGTAACTTTTTATTCCCAAGATATTCCGGAGCCCTATGATTATGATGATGTATGGAAAAGCGGTTCGGATGAGGTGCCAGTAACGGACGAAAATGATAACGTGTCTACAATTGACTCTACACGTACTACACTTATTTCTCGTAATTTAGAAAACGTCAACGCAGAACCGTCTCCTAGTACCAGTCAACTGCCAATGAACAATGAGACCCGTGTCTCAGGTACAGGTGAATCTACCATTCAATTCGTGATTGTTCGAATCTCTCGATCCTGCACTCTTAGAACAAAGGGTTCTACCGTAGAACCTTAGTGGTCATTGGGCTTGTCTCCCAGGGAGAACCCCTAAAGGTTCTTCAAAGAATCTTTTTTGTAGGGTTCTTTAAAGAACCATTTCATACAAAGGGTTCTTTGGGGAACCATTATAGGTAATTTATTTTTGGTGTTCCTCGTTCATTTTTGATTGTTCAAGCCGTTGCTCCCTTAATCCTCATCTGGATAAAACAAAACTTGATGATAAGAATCGCGTAAAATTAAAATCATATAAACTTTTTTATTATAAAATCTTACAGATTAAAAAATATGAATGATACATATCGATTGTTAAATAAATATTAATATCTTTCAGCTAAACAACGTAAGCGTCCATGGAGTTCCAAAGAAGATGATGTATTTTTCAGCAAACTTGGAGCCGAAATAAATGAAAAGAAGATGCCGTCTTCAAATATGATTAAGGAAGTCAGCAGGTTATTGAATAGACCTGTTCAACAAGTACGAACGCGTGCGCATAACTTGAAATCTGGTAAACAGAAAATTCCTAAATTGCACTGCTAATCAGTATTCGATAAAATAATTTTGTAGAAAGGTAACTGCTTAAAGATGTTAATTTTTCTTTTTTGTAAAATGATCGTACAAGTTGTCGGAATGATCGTCGCCTAGTAAATATTTTTGTAGTAATATTTCAGTAGCTTTGTTATTAAAAGAGCTGTTAATTAGACATTGTCTAGACGAACCAGGTTAACATTTCTCGAAAATAAAGATGAAATCGAAATAGAAATCATAATTTGTTGTTGTTGTTGTTTGTTGATTGCAAAAAAATCATGATGATGGGTAGTCAGGATGAGGATCTTCAGATTGGAAAATAAGCTTTTTATTAGTGCGAGTGAAGTCTAGAATAGAAAAGAAACAGTTTATTATTGGGACGTACGTCAGAACGGGGCATATATCAAAACGGGACATATATGTAGATCATATATAGAAAGTGCACAATGGCATCTTAAAATGAAACCACGTTAGACGGTCTGAAATAGACTGCCCGCATCTACCATGATGTCAGTATATATATATATATATACATATATATTATCCTGGCGACGGCCATCATACTTCGGGTTGGTTGCGGCTCGGATACGTAGTAAGCCTTATGTTGAAGATGTCATTTACCACGTGGACTGAGGCGACGAGACTTACTGATGTCAACCACAGTCGATACCACACAGGGTCTGCATCGAGATGACCGGATGTCGCGAATCTCACCATTAATCAACACTGTACGAACACGCAATAAGTTCGTAAGCATCAACCGTCAATATGATGATGCTCACAATGAAGGTGGTGCGAGGCCGGCGTCCTACCGTATTTCAACAATGATGGTCCGTTCAAACCGTATTTCAACAATGATGGTCCGTTCAAACCGTATTTCAACGATGATGGTCCGTTCAAACCGTATTTCAACGATGATGATCTGTTTCAAACTCATATCAGGCTGGTGATGACGACACTCAACGCCCAGTACAGTACCGCGGCTAGACATAAGGCTAACCTTCCATCCGTGTCCGTTTCCAGGTTCTGGGGTTGCGTGTCTCGCTGGGATATTATCGTTTCGGTATTTTGTGCACTTACTTCTTTACTTTCCCACTGGAGAAGGCCGGCTCCAGACACAGAAAATTGGCCTGCGTGAGTTATATTTATTTATTGAGGGGTTCACGCCTCTCCCCTCCACAGAAAAAGAGGGTGGGCCGTTGCATCATTCTCAGGACATATTTGGTTTTTCCTTAACACCAAATTCTAATCATTGTATTAGAGAAAAAAATTAATAAATGACCAACTAAGTAACTAGACTGAAATAAAGTGATGCTTTCAAGTAGTGCGTAATTAGACTTATTGTATGAAAAAAAAAAACAACAAAAAAAAACTTATAACTAGTGTATTATCCTGCACGACATTTTTATTGTTTACTCCTATCATGTTATTGTTTGCTTCTGGAGAGAGAGCAAGTGACCAGTTTATATGTATATCTTATCGTTTATATCTATTTCTCAGTGGTGACCAACGTATGAATTTATGTATTTACATTTGGATAACGAAATGGAAACATGTTTATTTAACAACTATATTAGTTTAGAGCTTTACATAAATGGGTTTATACTACCTGTGAAGATAAGGCCGTTGGAACAAGTTTAGTTTTGTTTTGCAAGCCACACGGCAGTCCGTTATTCTTGTTTGGCTATGTCCCTGGATCTGGCAACCGTTGGGATGTCAAATCTTACAACGGTGGGGTTCGATTCCTCACAGGCTCAAGTGATTTTCAACATTTACTTTCGGAATCGTTCGTCGTGCTTGCTACTATCTAAATTTTGTTGCGATTAGCTTATTTCTGACTATTTTTAGGTTATCGGGTTATTTTATTTTAGATGATGAAACGTCAACGTTTAGACTAAGAATTTTTTTCTAGTGCCTCGGGGTCGAGTCACCTGAAGGGGGGGCAACTGATATATAGAATGTATGTTAATAATACATGTTATTTACAGGCAGTACTGTTCCGTAAAACGAGTGCTCAGGACACATGACCTGATCAATCAAAGTCCTGTGTGCTGGTCATATGGTCAGTACTGATAATAATGATAATATGTCTAGCCTTCTGGCTATTGTTTTAACACTCCTGATGACGTGGTCCTCATGGGTATAAAACCCAGAGACACACGTCGCTCTCTGTCTTTTCTCTGACTCGTGGTCACTTACACTCAGCTCTCGCTTTGAGTACTACAATAAAATTACATTTTCCAACTATTAACCGTAGTTCTTACTTCTGAGTTAGGACCTCTATATCACATGTACACAGAAAATATAGCAAGTGAATACTTGGACGAAGATTTCAAGCGTTTATTTAGATTATCTCGAGGCACATATGCAACTCTGAGTAATCTACTCGAACCATTACCAGAGATGCAAACTGCAGTAATAAACAGAGGTCGACAGGCAGTTAACGCAGAAAAAAAGATCCTTGCCACTTTGTGGTATCTAGGTACATTGGACACAATTAGAAAAATCTCAGACAGGTTTGATGTTACTGAATCGTGTGTTCTAAAGTGTATTACAACGGTATTATCTGCTATAACTAATGGACTTACAAAAAAAGATAATTAAATGGCCATCAGTTGAAGAGCGGGAAGAGATTTCTGATAGATTTTACCAACGTAATGGTTTTCCTGGAATTATTGGGGCAATTGATTGCACACACGTAGAAATTAAAGCTCCACGCAGGCCAGATAAACAAGTGTTTGTGAACCGGAAATCATATCATTCCATGAATGTTCAGACAGTGTGTAAAGACGACATGCGCTTCACCCATATTTATGTCGGCTGGCCGGGAAGCGTGAATGATTCGAGAATATTAAAAAACAGTGACTTGTGGAATAATTTCGGTTTATTTGGTGACAAACATATTCTGGGCGATGGAGGTTATCCCTGTCGCAGATGGTTAGTGACGCCATATCGTAACGATGGCAACATGACTCGAGCTCGTAGACGATTTAATTACTTGTTTCCCAGTAATAGAGCAGTCATAGAAAGAGCGTTTGGTAGAGTTAAAGGTCGATTTAGGCGTCTCCATTATGTCAATGTCCATTCCATTAAAAAAATTATTATGATCATCACCTCTGCATTTGTCTTGCATAATATCTGTTCAATGTCAGATGAAGATGATCTTGAAGATTTACTTGACGTTGTTGACGATGGCCTGGAGGCAAATAATGGTGCCGAGATCATAGGTGCTGATCATGAAGGAGAACAGTATAGAAACGATTTAAGATTGCAATTGGTTGGAGAGTAGTATATCTTCTATCTTGCATACAAAGTTTTAATGCATTTGTAACTTTACTTAAGTCATTAAATTAGTATTCAAGTCATTTCTTTTTGTCCAATTCAATTATTCGCACACAGGTGACACAGAAGTTTGGTTTAGAGACTGATGATGTTTGATGTATCAACTTTTATCAAAATGCGGCCTCGACTCCCTGCCCATTGACATGCGATGGGAGTAAAACGTTATCAGAGATTCTTCGTAATTGATAAGCCCCTTTACTAGCTATTGACTGAATGAAATAGGGACCTACGTATTTTTTACACAGTTTTGGTGATTTTCCTTTCTTAACTTTCATGACTTTTAGCCAAACGCGATCAGTAATCTGAAACTGAGGTTTTGATGCCTTTTTATCGAACTGAGTTTTATACTTATTTTGAGCTCTTTTAATATTCTCGTTAGCGATATTTCGTGATATGACCAGCTGCCTTAATATATGTGATAAGTATGCCTTATGATCAGTAGCTAACGAATGGCGTGGAATTAAAGCCGTGTCTATTGGTAGACGCATTTCTTGACCAAATAACATGTGGTAAGGGCTAAAACCTGAACCTTCAGTTGAGGGAACATGCCTATAACTCATCATTATACTTGGCATTAGTGTATCCCAATTAGTCTGATCCTAGTTACAATACGATCTAAGCGACTGCCAAATGTACTGGTTAGTTCTCACGCAAACTGAGTTTGATTGACGATGGTACGGAGCGGTGAAATGTTGTTTCACGTGAAACAATTCACAGAGAGCTCCAACTAACTTAGACATAAATGTTTTACCGCGATCAGAGACTAAAGAATGAGGCGCACCATACCGCGAAAATATCTCTTTAAAGAGAACCTTTGCTACCTCTGTTGTTTCCTGAGTTTTGAGAGGAAAAGCCTCGGGCCATTTACTCCAGCTATCTACCACGAGTAGAATATGCTTATTACCATCAGGTGTCTCCGGAAGATTGCAAAGGAAGTTAATGTGCCATCTGGAGAATAAGCCTTCAATTGGTAATGGTTGTAAGGGTGTTGGATGTGTAACCGTCGATCTGTGAAGGTAAATCCGGTTCTCCGCCATCTGTAACCGGCTGGTTGTTGTATCGGCAGGCTGGCTGGGGAACTAGCATTTACACCAGCGGTACAGGATTCCATCCATCAGGAACAACAATAATGAGTGTAATGTTAGAACTAGGTGTCAGATAAGTTGTAGACATGAGGACTCACAAACAAACACCAAGTGACATGTTTGAGAGACATTAATTGATTATCGATGAGCACTGACTATAGCTAATTATTGTGAAAACATATTGAGTAATGTCACATGTTGATTACGGCCTTAAAGCACATATTGACACTATAGTCATAAGTTATATTATACTATTATTATTATTATTATCATTATCATTATCATTATCATTATCATCATCATTATTATTATTATTGTTATTAATATTATTATTATTATTAATATGTAGTAGAGCTATGAAATGTTATGAACTGTTCGATATGACTTTGTAGATCTATATGATTACAAAATATGCAAATTATATCAGGGTGATAGATGACTATGATAATTCCGTTTGACCTGTTGGCAATTCTCACAAGTAGAAACATATTTCCCGCAGTCTTCAACATGGAATCCCAATGATATTAATTTTTTTTACGTAAAACACCATAAAGACGATCTCGACCCTGGTGGCAACCCCCCACTAATGAATCGTGGTAAGCTTTCAATATTTCCGACCGTAATGACCTAGGAACTTCAAGAACTGGGATGACCTTTTCGGCTTTAGGAATACCAGTAACTCTAGGCGTATAGACAAAAACATTAAGTCAAAAAGCAGTAAGTGAAAGAGAAAAAAGCATGTTGCACCCCCACCAAAAATATGTTTTGGTATTAAGTCCATTCAAGTCAAGCATTTATAAAATTAAAATTATAACCAGAAAATTATAGTTTAAGTAGGCTAGGCCAAGCAAAACTGGCAGCTTATCAAAGCGGCATCATAGGGGGGGGGGGGGGGCGTTGAAGCATCTGCCCCCAATAATTTTGGTTACGACCAAATTTTTGTAGTGATCACCATTAGGCTATATATTGTGATTTCGCTGAAATGAAATGAAGTGGTTTGCCCCAATAATTTCTGTAATTCCGGTGACACGCGCCTGCATGTATTAGCCTATAGGCATACGATCGTATCGAAAAACAGTACAGGAAGGCTTATTCGTACTGGTGTATATATGCTGTTTGCGAGGCCATATGTCAACACGACAAGTGTTTTCTTAACACAACACTCATCAGCTTATAAGTTATTATACTGTACTATAGGCCTATATAGATAGAAAACAATTAACAAGACTAGAGTCAGAGACAAAGATAAACATACCATCACTATATTCAGAGAACTTTTCCTTCCACCAGACGCACCACTTAGTTCTTGACTTCAATTCGTGTTCATTGATGAGTGCTGACACCGCCATAAAATCATGACAATCATGACAAGAATAAGATAGATCGGAAGATGAAGTTGAATCGTCCGCCATTTTAGGTACGTAGGTAAAGTCTAAATGTATAATTTGCAGACCGAAATGAAGGTGACTCCCAGCCATCTGAAATAGTCAGACCCGGTGGACAAGGCGGTATTATTTCGATCGTTCATCCCACTATTGTTGGAAGAATGTATGGAGGAAGCCATCTACACGGAAGTTAATGGCTACACATTAAGCATGTACTGTTTGCTGATTACCGTGTAAGTAATGTTAGTCTACGAGCTAATTCTTGCGTTCTAATCTTCTAACATGTCAATGATCGTCTTCAAGACACCACCTTCTCCTCCCAGACCAGCCTCATCAACAGAGGCTCATTCCATTCAGTAAGATTAGCCAGGAAGTTAGTAACCGTCACTTTGCTGTGAAGTTTTACGATCAGATTTTTTCCACTTTAGCTTCATCATCAGACTATTAAAGGCTTACCACTAAGACCTTAAATTGTTATGTGTGCAATAAATAATATATGTTTTGTTTCTGTTTCTTTTTTAGAACAAGAGAAGACAGAGAAAAATGTAGAAACTATGTCGAGAATGTAATTCCACGATACCTCGCAGATGATTTTAGCAGATTCTTCCGAATATCTAGAGCTACAAGTGAAGTCAGGGGCGGATCCAGACCGTATTAGCCGTATTGCCCAATACGGTCTAGAATTTTTAAGTGCCCTTCGAAATTTCACTGGCAATATTTTTGACGGCATTATTTCAGCAACCGCTAATTCCGTGTCCGTAATCCGGGCATAATTATAAAATTAATCGGTATATACTGCTGCCAAGAAAGTGAGGAGAGATAATCATATTTGTAAAGCCTTTAATCATGATAAATTAAAAAGGGAAATTTCCTTTTGCAAGGGGCACTCATGCTTTAGATGAGGGCACCTTGTCCTTCCTTGCCTTTTCAGGGAGGGCTAAAGGGGCACTCGTACTTTAGAAGAGGGCACTATACGCGGAAAATGTTGAAGAAAAGGGCACTTTTTTGCCTAATTTTTAAAATTTTAGGGGCACTTTTGGTTTGGAAGATGGCACACGACATAAGGATAAATGTGAAGACGAGGCAATTTTTGCCGATTGTTAACAATGAAGGGGCACTTAGCCGTATTCTGTATAATTGTTAATGGGCACTTTTAAAGATTATAGGAGCACTAGGCGAAGTTGGCGACAACCATTCTTTCATGGGTTCGCCAGCTTCATTTTTTATCCGCATGTGTTGAAATCTTGTCTCGAATTCATTTATTCTGGATTGCTCTCTAGAAGCCCTCTAAAAACCTTTAAATGGTACCATATTTTCAAAATTTTATGGGGGTGCGCCCCCAGACCCCCCTCTAAGGACTTCGCACCTTCGGCGCTCGCATTGACCTGGATACTGGGTGTGCCCTAAGATCAGAAAGGTGCCCTTAAATTTCCTTCCAATACTGTCTACCCATCCCCCTGGATCCGCCCCTGAAAACAACCAATGAACCTTCCGCCAACGTATCGACACTTATTTGAACTATTTGTTTAGTATTTGGTGTATTAACTATCCTGTTAATCGTTTTAGCATTATTTCTGAACAGCTCTTGTTTATTCCTAAGAATCTTTAATGGAATCGAAACATCTTTAAATTCAATTGTGCCTGATGCAAGGTCAATGTTTACATTGTTTTCCTTCAAAAAATCCAGTCCTAGAATGACATCTGTATGTAGCATATCGAATACATAAAACTTATGTGTTAATACATGAGATTGAATGCAAATGGGTACATCAATTCTACCAATTACTGAATGTGCTTCCCCACAAACTCCTCTAATAATGTTTATATCCGAATGACTATATATGGGATTTTTGATACATCTTTCTATCGTTGATCTAGCAGTACATAATATTCCGATTCAACCCTGAAACTAAGCTTATATCAACCGCATTGATATCAGGTACCCATAATCGAGATGCTTCTTTGCGACAAACATCCTTACTACAATGTATGCGCTTCATATTTTGAAGTGTATACCACGTAAGTGTACAGAACGAAATGAAACTGATTATGAATAATGTATAGCTAGAAAAATACTTTGAATTGAACAATCGAAACTTGAGATATATATCAAACTGCTCAACTACATGGTAATGCTCCCAAACTCAAATAACTATAACTTCTTATACTCAATATGTAAGAGAGCTATGAAATATTATGAACTGTTCGATATGACATTGTAGATCTATATGATTATATGAAAGATGCAAATTATATCAGGGTGACACTCTGACAGCCAATACAGCCAAAATGACAAATTTTGAGGTTTTGATGAAATTTCACAAATAATTTTATATTATACATCTTTTGCACATATAAGTCGTCTTGAGGCATTCATTGAGACCCAATTGTGCTGATTTTAATCAGTTTCATGGTAGGATTTGGTAATATTTTTGCTTGAAGAAGGCTAGAATCGCAGATTTCGGTCAATTTTTAGGCATGAATCGTAAGATATTTTCTCGTAGGAGGCTCGGTCTAGGATCATAAGCTTAATTCATAAAGGCCATCCTTGCCCATGCAGAATAATCACATTAATTCAGCTTTCTTTGATTTAGTTATCTAGTTTGGCTGACTTTTTGGTGCCAGATACTGTCAGGAATTTAAGGGGTAGAGGAAATGCATATTTTCGTTGAAACCGTGGCAACCGAAAGGACATTGTCAGAGGCCAGTTGTGATATTTTTCCTAACTAGTACTGGTGACAACTACGCTTGGTATATAAAATTCGTCCCGGCCAAAGGCCTGTGGACGCAGTAGGGTGCATTCGAATTAGGCCTTCTGGGCAAGAAAACGCCAAATCTAAAGGTTTCAGCCAATTCGATGATGTAAATGGCATTTTTTTCAAAAAATGCTTTAAGATTGTGTTTCTGATTTTCATCCATAGCCATATATTTATATCCATCAGTGAAAAAACCTATCAAGTATTCAGTAAATGCTGTATAATTGTTTTATTCATATTTTGAAATGAATGTTTGACTTAGATGATATTGATAGAAAACTTGGATTTTGTCGCATACGCGCGATTTGTGCATTAGTATGTATTTCCATGTGTAATTGGCCGAGAGCTATTGTATTGCGTTGTATAACTAGGGTGTCTCCACTCTTTCTAAATCTGTACAAAAACTAATGCTATTCTTAAGTTTGGGTACTAATCAGGCATCAGACCAAAATTAGGTTAGTAGCTCGAAGATGCGTAGGGCCGGACCCCAAAAATAGTACCTAGAGTGAAGAAGAGGTCCCCCATAAATGTTGCCATAATTTCTGCAAATGGGATAGGTAACGAATTTCGGTTATATGTATGAAATCCATTGATCCTGAGAGACCGATTGATGATGAAATAAGGGATTCCCTGGACTTTTTTTGCTTGGAGTAAGAGTACCAAACACGGTGGGGGATTCCCTTAGATAATTGGCTCGGATGTACTGGCATACCTGTACTGGGATACCCCTCCTTTCTAAAGGTTTGATTATTTCAAAAGTTAGGTTGGGTATGTGGGGCGAAAACCACTTCAATGCGTAGCTAAGATGCTGGCCTATGAGCCATAAGCAGGATTTTCCCTGAATTTACGCGCTTATATATGAACTAAACTCTCGAATTTCTTGTTTTTACTATAGGATATAGAAGATTTTGGAATAGTGGTCTGAGCTCAGAAAGAAACTAGACCACAAATCAGGTTACGCTTCTGCGGAAACTTGTACTGCGTGTGGCCTCGAAGATATCGACATACAAGGCAGTATGTCTCCGTTACAGCACCATCAAAATCTACCCTGCTCAAAGGAACGGTCGCCAATCGACAACAATACCGACGAACTTGAGATGGAATAACCAATTTCTACTGACTGACTTACTGAACTGAACCAGCCATGCAGCAGAGGCCACGACACCGGCAATTTGTTTGTTCACTTAAGATGACTGATTGATTATGCTGAATGTGACACTAGATATTAGGCCTAGCAGTCAATTCCGTGTGGTGAAAATATTAGCCTATACACAACAGGTAACTTCACTTACTTCACTTCAATGTCTTTTAAAACTTGTGAACAGTAAATGAATACTTATTTACAAATATTCTGTTGATTGTTTATTGTAGGTCATTGTGTGTGTTCTGATGTTGATTTTCTGAGATACAACTCAGGTTTTCTTAAGAATGAGAAGTTATACGTATTAAATTGAATGAGCTCAACATGCACAGAATGAATTGTTGTTGTATCATGGTAAGTTTGAAAAACGGATGAAACATGAATTGAAAACTCAATCCCGGTTTAATTGTTCGTATATGTATATCAGTTTAATTTCAGAAAGTAACCTCAATCACGAATCAAAGAGATTACTACACGAGCGAGCATGCAATTGGAATTGAGTTTGGATTTAGGCCTACTTTCTGGTCAAAACTTGGTCTTTGTGATTCGAGTTATTCGAGATATCAGTGTCATTCTGTTGTCACACAATTTGCTATGTCGTAAAATACGTATGTCACCATCTTGTCAGGCAGTCTGTATATTGAATAAGGTTTTGTACTAGAAAGTGGACAATAAATATAGAATTGCCAGTAAAAAAGAGTTTGTCGTGATGGATTTTATACTCAATTTCTAGCAAAAATCATGTATGGTCCATGAGGAGAGGAAAATATTGCAAATATCCAGTTGATCTGAATAACTGGTCTATCCCAACTTGCTGTCTGTATCATAAGGAATATATATAGAGATGCCGCGTTGGATCCAAATATCAGATATAAAAAAAACTGACAAGGAGTTCAACTATTGTAAACTTTATTCAGACTTTAGTCATTTTCACATCATCAGAAACACAACAATTGAGTGAATATATTTTACATAAGGTTGACAAAGAAACCATGTCGCCCTTTAGCCAAGTTCCCTCAGAATGACTATCACAGCTGATCCCTTTTTCTTATCTACAAAATTAGTAAGTATCAATTCAGTAGTGGCTATTTGAATTCCGAGTAATATCAGCGGATTAATTCGATACTCACAGCAATTAATGCCTTTTCTTCGGTCTTTAAATTTCCGTTTGTTTGCTGATTACATTTATGATTCATAGATTATCAGCTGATTTACTGTAATCAATCATTCTAGTGCGATTTTGATATTACTCTTAGTTTCGGTTATTCGATGAGACGCCATTTTAACCCGGAAGTAACTCGATACTGACATGTTTGACATGCATCGAAAATGTAAAATGGAGGATGGGTTCAACCGGTCTCTAACTGAAGGTAGAGAGATCGGCAACCAGTCTAGTCTCTAACTGAAGGGAGAGACCGGCAACCAGTCTATGATATTTCGAGTTTATTTGGGCATGTACAACACTATGAAATTATGCGATATAAAGAATCCTATTATGAGGATGTTAAATCCGTTTACGTCATGAATTAACTACAAAAATGATGTCCCGCATCAACCAAGACTGGTTGACTGTGTCCAATTATGCACTGGCAGTCCAATGAAGTCGACCGGCAACCAGTCTATCATCAGCCTAGAAAATAAATAGATGTTTAAAAATTTCTAATAACGAGCGTTTGTTATCTTTTTCATCATTAAAACCCGAGCAGATACATCGAGAGTCACCTGTTATTCGGAGTCACCTTTTTCTCTAGCCCGCGCACAGAAAATCGGAGCCACCCGAGCTACCTACCAGAGGAGGAACGGAGGCGCCCTTCAACATACCATTAATCGCTGTGTGGGTCATTCTTCACGAGTAGCCACTTTTGTTGTCCCAGACAGATATTTTTCCAAAAATCCGTATAAATCGATATTTTTTATAATCTTTGCCCAGAATGAATAATTTCAGCAATAAACTAATTGTTTGAATAGAATTTTGAGAAATTTTCTATATCTAACGGCTATTTTAATCCATATAAAATTACTATATACCAAATATTTATACCACATATATACCAAATATGTCCCCGACACACTAGTCCGCCTTTCTAACTCAAAATATTCAACATCAGTGAAGTGGCTGTTGCAAAATTTGTGCCTATCTAATGACATATATTGTATATAAAATATGAATCAATAAAAATAACCTCTATCTTAAAGATATATCGATAATTCCATTCTTTTCTATTTTTGGGAGGGTGTCCCCAATTTTTTTTCCTCTCCGTCACGGTTGACGTAAAGCCACCACTGGTAAGTGAAAAGTTGGTTATCCGTGACGACCTGTGGCGCCGCCTATCGTTTGGCGCTATTTTCAAACGCTCGACTTCACACGGCTCGTTTTCTGAGTATTTGAGAAGAAAAAAGCATCAAAATTTAACGCGTGGCAGGTGCGTATGTTTATCCTCATTCATCTCCAAACGGTCTGCAGAGTAGGGATACTATACATTGTATCAATAAACATACATTCGTCAAATGAGTCCATTACCGCGCTTAAAATCAATCAACTAGCTACATGCTAAAAAAATCAATAAAAGACGTAGTCGCCCGTGCATGTCTCGTGATTCATCACCGTCACGTTCATCTCCGTCACATTTTTTGCATTTCGGTTTCGTGATGGAGATGAACCATCTTGTGACGGAAATGAATTAAATGATTAATAAATGAATTATTTTAAAATTTAATCGAGATTAGCTCTACGGACTGTTACATACGTAGATAAACAGTTGAAATAAAGATCGAGTTTACCCGCCAAACTTTCATAAATGAATTGCCAAAATATAATTATTTGCCAGTCACCCGGCAAACTATCATATATTACTGTACAATTTCATGATCGTGCATCTACACGGGTGAAAAGCCGACTTTTTGAAAAGGCGGCTCCGTTTAGGCCTACTCGCGAGTAGGCCCCAACGGAGCCGCTTTTAAAAAAGCCGGCTTTTCACCCGTGTAGATGCACGATCATGAAAAGGCGGCTCCGTTTAGAACAGATGGCAGCGCCGTTCTTTTTTTAAATAGGGATTGTCCCTGTTATTTATTTAGTTGGTAAATTTCGTTTGATTTTTTGATTGAGTGTCCCTTACAAACCCACCACACCTGCCGGGAGCGAAACAGGGGGTTTGATTTTGAAATCGGAAATCGAAGAACTGATAATAGTTGTGCGATCGCCGGTCGAGTTTACAGAATTTTTAATTTAAATCGAAGTACATAATTGGGAAATTCGGTTCCGGTTCATTCATACAATCTTCCATTCAGTCTGAACCGGCAAGCGACTGATTGGGGTGCCGTTCTTAGCTATACCGCCTTATTTCCGGGTGTTGATTACGTAAAACCTGAAGGAACAGCATCTATATACAAAGCGACATACGCTCCATTATTATGACAACTTAGTTAGAAATTCTTTTAATTAACTGATTCTTTAACATTTTTAACCCAGAAGTTAAAAGGGAGTGCAGTTACCACACCACAACGTTTGAGTAACCGAAAGCGCCACACTACAACGTTTGTGTAACGGAAATATTCGCTGTGAATCCAATCGTGTAGATGCGCGCTTTTCAAAATACAGGCTCCGAAAAAGCCGGTTACAACGGAGCCGGCTTTTTAGTGCCTCCGTGTAGATACATATTCAAAGATAATTCCTTGTTTTTGTAGCCCAATGACCTTAACAGCGGCTGAACGATCGAAGAAGTATCGAGCAAAGAAAAAAATGATGCTTCGTTCCGCGAAAAAGAAGCGAAACGTAAGAGAAATCCATACATCCCTATTAGTGAGAGATCTTGCAGAGAGAAGCGAGCAGTAAGACGAAAATGGAATAGAGGGATCAGTTAAAGCGCTGGATAATTGCTGAGGTTGCTCAGCCTCCATCACCTCCCATCACCCCTCAGACTCCTGCCGACCGTGGAAGGCGTAGAGTTAGGCGTGACCGGAGTTCGGCTTATCGGAAAATTGATGTCCTTACGTCAAAGCTCGAAGCAGAAGAGCGGGCCAAAGAAAGATATAAAAAACGTTGGCATCGTTTAAAAAACCAGCAACAACAACTAAACTCGCCACGCTCCAAAGCAAAACAGACGTTAAAAATGCGAGGAATCATAAGAGAACTCGGCAACAATTATTACTACAGTCAGTTATATACCATCAACTCAGGAAGAAATACCAAGATACGAAATCTATACGTTTGAAGGCAAGAATCCGTCAGTTATTTTCCGCTGAGTTGATCTGAAAGTATAGATAAGTAAAGGTTGCCAAGAAAGTACTTTGTAGGTATTGGAAACACCATTCATACCAAATTTGGACTTGATCTGATCAAAACTATAGGACTAGTAGCGATCTGAAGAAATAGAAACTCCACCCCAAGGGGCGCCCCTGAGGGAAGAATAAAAAAAATGGCTCTGCAACTTTATAGGCCTTGGTCCATAGAACATTCATACCAAATTTGGAATTGATCTGATTAAAACTGTAGGACTAGTAGCGATTTGAAGAAATAGAAACTCCACCCTAAGGGCGCCCCTAGGGGGACAATTCTAAAAAATGACTTATGTAACTTTATAGGCCTTGGTGCATAGAACATTCATACCAAATTTGGAATTGATCTGATTAAAATTGTAGGAATAGTAGCGATTTGAAGACAAGATAAATCTATAAATAGAACTAATTTGCAAAACATCCTCTATACTTATGTAGGCATCATCCCATAGATCATTCATAAAAAGTTTAATTCAAATTTGAAAAAAACTGAAGAAGGTGTAGCGATTTAAGTGAAAATCTAAAAAAATTATCCCTAATTTGCAAAATTTATGCATAATCTAGAATATGGCTCTATACTGGTTTAGACAATCCCCTATAAAAACATTCATACTAAGTTTGAAATCCGCTGAAAATTGGAGGAGTAGCGATTGAAAGGAAAATCTAAAAAAGGCCTAATTTGCATAATTTATGCAAAATCAAAAATATGGCTCTATACTTTTGTAGGCACTCCCCAATAGATCATTCATATGAAGTTTGGTTGAAATCTACTGAAAACTGGAGTAGAAGTAGCAATTTAAGTGAAAATCTAAAAATAGCCCTAATTTGCATAATTTATGCAAAATCAAAAGTATGGCTCTATACTTTTGTAGGCACTCCCCCATACATCATTCGTACCAAGTTTGGTTGATATCTACTGAAAACTGAAGTAGAAGTAGCGATTTAAGTGAAAATCTAAAAATAGCCCTAATTTGCATAATTTATGGAAAATCAAAATTATGGCTCTGGAATTTTGTAGGCACTCCCCCATAGATCATTCATACCAAGTTTGATTGAAATCCGCTGAAAATCGATGGAGGAGTAGCGATTTTAGTGAAAATCTAAAAATAGCCCTAATTTGCATAATTTATGCAAAATCAAAATTATGGCTCTGGACTTTTGTAGGCACTCCCCCATAGATCATTCATACCAAGTTTCATCAAGATCCCATCAGAACTGTAGGACTAGTAGGGATATAAAGAAAAAGTTGACGCCGGACACCGAACACCGGACGGACGGACGGACGGACGACGACGACGAACCCCCTAACCCATCAGCTCCGCTGACCTTCGGTCACAGCGGAGCTAAAAAAGGGCACCATGAAATAGATTTCGAATAAAATATGTAAAATAAATGGTAGAATTAAAAGAATACAGAATATTTGTTGATTCAAGAAAACTTACAAATTATAAATCTCATAATTTACTAGTACAATTAGATAGAGAATTTAAGAATTGTGTTGATTTAAAATTAGTTAATATAAGTTTATGTAATTCTTTTCATAATATATCGAATAAAAGTCTTGATCATTTAGCTTTTAAAATTTATGTTAGAAATTTGAATAAATGGTTTCATCTTTATCTAAAACCAGGATTATATAATTTAGAAACATTAGCGCAAGAAATTAATAAAAGAGCTCGTTTAAAAATGGGCTCAGCTGCTCGATTTGAAATTAAATTTATTAAAAGTGATAGTTCGAATAAAATAAGAATAAAGTTAACTAATGAACAACATAGATTTCTAGTAAGAAAACCTTTAGCTAAACTGTTTGGAATTCTTCCGGATAGACATTATTCAAGTATCGAAACTTATAGAAATGTAATGACTTTTACACACTTTTATATTTATTGCAATTTAATTAATCCTACAAAAACATTTGAAGCAACTAAAGATATTTGTAATTCTAGTATATTAAATATTTTACCATTAAAAAATGTTAAACAATTTGGAACTCAAATAAATTATAATTTAACAGAATGTGATTTCAAACCATGCATTCCTCAATTTAATAATCTTAAATTAGAAATAAGAAATCATAATGGATATTTAATTGATTTGAATAACTTTCCTGTAATTTATGAATTAGTTATAAGATGTAAAGAGTAATTTTTTCACTATATAAATGAATATAACTGTTAGACCGAGTATATGTTTTGGGTTTGACTTGAGAACGTGAGAAAGAAATGAAATTTAACATAAATGATGTAATTATACATATTAAAAATATTGAATTTTCTAATGAAACAACATTTGAGTATGAAACAACAATAGATAAAGAAACTTTAAATGTAGAAAAGATTACTAATTTAATTAGAGAATCTTTAAGATTTTATGAATAAGATGAAGATTTTATCATCAATGATATTAAAAATATAATAATTGAAATATATACAAATGAAACTAGTAATGAAATAAATGTTGATTTAATCATAAATAAGTTCACTAAATATTTTGATGATAGTAATTTTTTGATAAATAAATGAGTGATAATAAGTGGATAATAACTGGATTATATAATGGAGCATTACTATCAGTTGGAACTGTTGGTTATTCAATGGTATTAAAAAAAGTATTCAAAATGGAAAGTGTTAATGTTGATAGATTTGATATAAATGATATCTTATAATTAACATTAGCAGTTACTCTATCTAATTTAACTATTGATTATTTAGAAAAACAAAAATATATTCCTCCCATATAAATGCGAAATTATTTTACTAAATAAATGGCTTCTGCAATTACAACTATTATAGGATCGGCAATTGTTAACGCTTTAGCATTTACTGGTGGTGGTTATTTATTCAAGCATATTGATAAAAATAGTTCATTAGGAGAACAAAGAAGACATAACTTAGCATTAGAAAAATACAATAAAGCAGCAGAAGAATACAGAGAAAAGAGGCAAAACTATATGGATTATATTAACAAGGAATTATATGATCAGAAGATTTCACATAGAGATTTTCAATCAGTCGATGATGCAATGAGTTTATATAACGCGGTAACCAATAAAGAAAAATTACATCTATACAAACCTAAATTATCAGATTATTATACCCCAAGTAAAGAACAACAGAAATATGAAATAATATGGATTTTAGGTGGAACTGTTATTGTTATATTTGTTGCTTATAAGTTTACTAATTAGTAATTTTTTTGCTAAATAAATGGATGATAATATTGATATTATTACTCATGATATAAATAAAACTAAATTAAAAATATTTTTAGAAAAACAAATATTAGAATTTGAAAGTGACTTAAAGATAAAAAAGAAAAAATATTTAAAAAGGAAAATTATATATTATTTGATTATAAGTGGTTCGGTTACAATTAGTTCTGTAATAACATCTCTAGCAATATTCAGTCCATTAACACCTTAAGCTATATCAATTGGTGTATTAGGATTAAGTTCAAGTGTTTTAACTGGTATAAGTTCAAAATTAAATATAAAAAGTAATTAAGAAAAAATTAAAACTAATATAAAAGAAATTAATAAATCAAAAAATACACTAGATTATATAATAAGTTTAAATGGCCATATAACAGTTGAAGAACAAGATAAATTATTAAAAGAATTAATAAATTATTAATTTTTTAATTATATAAATGGTAGATAGTTTTTCAAAAGCTTTCCAATATAATAAATCAATTAAATATAATATTCCAGCAATAGATTTTAATAAAGATATTACATATAGAAATGAAGTTTTAGATTCATTAACTAATTAAAAAATTTATGTTACTGAAACTTATAATTTTAATGCAAAGATGGAAAATATATTTCATGTATATTTAATTAATTTTAAAAAATTGAAAGATGAAAAACAATGGTTATTAAAATCTAATATGAAGTATTGGCAGAACCAATTAAATTTTGCTGTTTATTGTGCAACAACAGGTTGTGGAATTAGTTGGAATGATCATTTGAATAATTCTAAATATAAATTAATTCAAAGTTTATTTAGATTTCATACATACTTTCAAATCAGAATAATATTAAATGAATTAGAGTGCGCTTTCCCAGGATCTAGATATTTTAAAGAATTAGATAATAATATTAATTTATCAAAGTTTTATAAAATTTGTAATGAATTTAATATAGATATAAATAATTCTGATTTTAGAACAAAAATAGGAACAATAAGATCACTTCCTTGCCCTAAAAAGATTGCAGAATATTGTGCACTTCCCATACCATCTAATATTTTTTTTATAATATCTATAATAATAAATTAGGTTATGGTAAAATAAAAACAAAGGATTTAGAAACATTAAATTTCAATAAATTACCGAAATTTTATGATAATTTAAAACAAGAAAAATTTTACTAGATAAAATCCATTCATTAAATTTATCATCATATCCTTTATATTTCACCAAAGAATACTTTTTTCCTTTAAGAGTTTTTGTCTTCAATACTTTTTCTATTTTGTATTCTATTTCATCTGGATTTGGTGATAATTCTTGTTCATAGAAATAACCTAATATTTCTTCATCTTTTAGATCTTCTAGTTTATAAACAAATGGTTTAGTTAATATTATCTTTTTAATCTTGAATATTTCTTCAGTAAAATTTGGAGTATAACCTTTATAAAATGTTTTTCTATATTTAGATATTCTGACATGTTGTCCTATTTTAAATTTAGGTTCTCCAAAATCATGTGTAAGAAATGCTTCATATAAATTATTCCAAACTATTTCTGAATTATCTTCTTTTCTAGCTTGTATAGGTTTCATATTTATAGAACTATGTTTAGAATTATTATAACCTTTCACTAAATCATCTAACACATCGATATATTTATATGTTTCATTAGCAGTAAAATATTTCCACATTCTAGTTTTCAATGTTTTAATAAATCTTTCTATATTAGATGCTTTTTATCTGAGTGTGTTGAAAAATAGTTTACATTGTTATCAGATAATTGTTTTTTAAAATGTTTGTTATAAAATTCTTTACCTTCATCAAATTGTATCTTATCTGCAATAGCTTCTTTAAATATAGAT
Source organism: Tubulanus polymorphus (assembly GCF_964204645.1). Classification (NCBI taxonomy): domain Eukaryota; kingdom Metazoa; phylum Nemertea; class Palaeonemertea; order Tubulaniformes; family Tubulanidae; genus Tubulanus; species Tubulanus polymorphus. Next base: position 16,586,314 of record NC_134030.1, on the reverse strand, counting down.
TTAAAAGCATTTGTTACTTCTATACCAGTTTTATTTTTGATTGGAATTGACCATGCGTATCTACTGAATATGTCTATAACATTCAGTATCCAGAAATATCCTTTGTTGTATTCTTCTAAGTTCTTCATGTCGATTAAATCTGCTTGCCATTGCTGATCGATATAAGAAACCATAACTTTTCTTGTTAAATAAGTTTTATCCATTTTCTTGTGAATTTGATATGTTGGTTGATTTTCTAACCATAATCTTAGTTCACTATATTTTATATTACCATTTTCATTATCAGATTTAATTTTATTCCATAATTCTGAAACGTTAGAATATGATGCGTCACTTTCTGGGTTGTAATATAAATCTCTTAAATATTGTTCTTTTTTCATCTTATTTTAATCCATTAATAATTTAGATTTAGTTTCAATGGTTTTATGATTTGACTTATTTTCTGGTATAATAGGTTTATTGTCTGTACACGGATAACTAAGTTTCCGATCATCATTGGAATCATCTTTATCATCAGATTTGAATTTTGATTTATATATTACACCAGAGAATATAATAATTGTGATTAACCCAATTGTAATATATAAGTAATTATTTCTTCCACTATTAGAAAAATCAGATGGATTATTATTTGAATTAATATCAGATAATTTCTGTGATTCATTTATATCAGTTAATTTCTTTTTCTTAGCTTTTTTCTTAATTCTGAAGATCTTTTACCTAATTCTCTTGCCCATTTAATTTGTTTCTCGGATCTAGCCTTTTTCTTAACTCCATCACTCATTTATTTTAGTTAATTTTTGTTCTGATTCATTTTCTGTTTCACGGTTTGGTTGTAGTACATCTGTTTCGTTCTTACCTGATTTATATTCCATAGGTTTGATGTTCGGAAATGTTATGACACCAGTAGAAATTAATGTCATAACCGATCCTAATTGAAATGAAGCATATCCGACCCATTTTTGTAATTCAGTCATAACTAAGTAGTAATTTTTCAAATCACTATATAATTTATTTTCATCATCAATTGGTATTAACTGGTTACATAACTTAGAGTAACATTTGACAATACCATCTGAAATAAAATAATTTATTCTAGCTAATCTAACTTTTTCGTAAATCTTAAAATATTCTATTACTTTATCTGGTTTCATAGCATCTAATTCTTGAAAAGTTATTATTTTTCCCAAGAAATCCTTAGATTTCCCGCCAGCAATTAGTAATTCAAGATGGTGTTTACAATATAAATAGTATTCATAATCAATATTACAATTAACTTGAGCACAATTAGTTACAACTGTATCTTTATTATCACTTATACCCAAATCATGTAATGTCTTTTCAATATCAATACTATTCTTACTCGATTTCTTTGACATTTATATTAGAGAAAAAAGTGAAAAAAAAATATAAGTATTATAAAATGATACCAGTATCTCTTTAGATTGATACTAGCTTAGTTAAAGGTAAAGAATTTTAGTATTAGTTATTGTTTTTTAGTATTTTTTATTTGCGATATAAAGTATTCTCTTTTGAAAAGAATTGTAAAAGAAAATATTAAAAATTAAAATAGAAATAATGGCTAGTTGAAGTTATTGTTTTTTTAATATATTTTTTTTTTGAATTCTATTTGATATCTCACTACTTTTGTTTATCTATTAGGAGCAGTAATTATAACTGTCCAGATGTCATTTCGGATCCTTGATATCAAATTCCTCAACGTATTGTTCATTTTTTGGATCATTGTTCCATTGATCAATAAATTTCTTTGCCTTTGTTAACTGTTCTAAATATAACTGTAAATCTAGTTTATAAGATTTTTTTTTATTTTCTTTCTTTTCAAGAGGTCTTAAATTTTTCCGATTCCAAATAAGTTTTTTATTGTATTCATCATTCCTTTCCATTTATAAATCAAATTTTTATTAAAATTGATTCACATTTTAGAATCTTCTTCCATTTCTTCGACTAACGTCATCCTTTTTCATTCCTCGCTGCTTTTGATAAGTCATTTCGGATCCTCGATAATAAATCCTCAACTGAAAATCAATTCAACGAAACGACTGGTGGAAATATTATTCCATAAACACATATATTTATTATGTAAATTTTAGCGATCGATAATAGAACAATGGAGAACAATAGAAAAGCGGTCCAATCGGACCGGCTATTGCGCAATGCACAGTTATATTTTTATTCTGTAAACTACAACATTCAAACATAGAACTGTAACCAATCAATATTGAGCAGCTGTTTCCGTCAACAACGATCGATAATAGAACAATGGAGAACAATAGAAAAGCGGTCCAATCGGACCGGTTATTGCGCAATACTTAGTTTACAGTAAACAATACAATATTAAATCAGATATATACAATCGAGATTACATGTTTTTGATATATCTATATTACAAAGACCTTCAGTGTTATAATTTATAATTTTGTCCAGAATTCTTTAATTACTGGATTGTTTCCAATCATTTCTTTAATTTCTGGTAAATATCTGACTACTTCACTAAATGCTAATCCTAATATTTTGAATTTTTCATATTTTATTAATCTACCTACTCTTCTCAGTTTTCTTTCAAAGCCGGCACTGATATCTCCACTCATTTTCTTAGTTTTCGATTCTTTGAGTCCCAACAGCAATTTAAGTCGCGTTGCTGGTAATTTTGGTAATTGTAGTTCGCGCGGTAATTGTTTATTATGTATTACATCACTCAGAATTTTCACGATTTCTTGATGATAATCCAAATGTTCTTGTAATTTTGTGAAGTTTGTTCGTCAATTACGAGAGTTTCATCCTCCATTTCTATTGATTCCTGTGTTTCACTATCCATCGTTTCTGGTTCCTCTTCCGATGGTTGACTTGGAATTTCTGGTCGATCTCTGTATTCCATTTTAATCTAAAAGATGCCGTGAAAATGAATTACTGTACTTAAATATGTTTAAAGGTTTCCCTACTTCATAATAACTACAAAAAACGGTACTTACATTTGGATTTAGAACTGTAAACTGTGTTTTGAGAGAGAATATCCAATACGTACTATGTATGTGAAAGTTGATTTCTAACTGCCGACGTGGCGCACGTTCGACTAAACTAATTATTTCTGCATGTTTGCCTGGATTGTAACAGATGTTTTTTATGATGAAGTTTATTAATTCTTTAGAATTGAAAACAAGATATATTTGGCAACATATGTTTTAGTAGTAAGCAAAAGCTATGTATTATAGACATACAAAGCTCAAATAGAATTGCCAGCTTTCTAACCACTGATTAAAACCTCAGAATGCGGTTGATTCTGTGAAATACTATTCCATAATTCAACAAATGTCTTTGCTTAATCTAGTTAATCTAAATATAATTTCATATCTAGTTTGTTAGATTTAATTATATTTTATTTCTTTTCTAAAGGTCTTAAATTTCTCCAGTTCCAGATTAGCTTCTTATTATAATCATCACTCATGTCAAATTTAGAAATCGGCAACACGTGATCAATATGAAAGTATTCACCATAATTATCTATATTCATTTCATCATCGAATTGAAAAAAATCCATGATTTTAAGAATTCATCTGAACAACCCAATAAATTAGATAGTGTTTCTGAATGTGTTTCTTTGTTGAATAATTGTGTTAATCTAGATCTTAAACATTGTTTCAATCTAAAATTAAGATCTGTTTTATATCTTATCTCTTATATATTCTGCCATATAATAATTATAATTTTCTATATTATCTTCTCGGTATTGTTTGGTATATAGTTTAAAACAAGTTTTACAGCAATATTGAAAACTATCTTTGCTAATCTTACGCTTACTAAATTCTGTTAAAGCTAATTTATCTAATTCACACTTAGAACACTTCTTGTAGTATATATTTATGACGCCAGTGTTATTTGTAATATTGATAGTTTGTGGTTGTTCTGATTCGATTTATTATACATATTTTTTTACTAAATTGATTTTAGAAGTTCAATGATTTATATATGAATTATTTAAATCACACTTTACTAACACTTTTAATGTTTAAAAATCTAACTCATACAAATATGAATATTGAAATAATGTTTAAAATATATCTATATATCTATTCTATAAGAGCTCACACCTTTATATTGAATAATCTGTCAATTTAAATGTTATTCATGTATATGAATATTTTAAGAGTAATAGGGGTGATAGGCTTTCAGGTTAAAGGTTGAATGGTCAAGTTCATTAAAAACAAAATATTAAAAGTAATTTAAAACTATAATATATTTTCATAACCGTGTGCATTTCAGTTGAATAATAGAATAATTATTATTATTAAAATATATTTGATTATGAATTTGTGTATTGTAATAAATCAATTGGTCGCGGAGCGGTAGCGAAGCGGAGCGACCAATTGATTTAATACAATATGCTTTTAAAATTAAAATTATTAATATCTTAGAATAAATATTTAGTTATAATACGAAATGCACACGGTTATGAAAATATATTATAGTTTTAAATTACTTTTAATATTTTGTTTTTTAATGAGCTCGACCGTTCGACCTTTGATTTGAAAGCCTATTACCCCTATTACTTATATCTTTTTATTGCCAGCGTCAAAAATTATGCATACCCAGTGGTTGTTACCTTTATTGTGTGGTATGAAAATCTTTTTACGGTCGAGCATGAACCTATTCTGGTCTAGTTCGCCTTGTAAATATCTTGCAACCTGTTTTTTTCCTGTTCAAAAGGAGTGACGTGATGAAAAAACTTGGAAGAAAGTCCGTTGTCTTTGTTACGAACATGGCTTCTGCGAAAGCTTGTATGTGGTCATCTTGTAACCAAGTAGTAGTTTCAGCGACTCGGTCGATGATCTCGTCTGTAAGATGGCTTGCGTGTCGGTTTTTTATCAATACTACCAGTGTTTTCGTCGCAATCAGATTCTATTATGGTTTTGACCTTTTCGTGGTTTCAGTTAGGGGATAACTGATCTTTCTTTTTAACACTTTTAGCTTCGTCGTTCGTATTCTTTTTACATCTTGCAGGTGTGAGATTCAGCGATTTTATAGGAGCTTTTAGAAAGTGACCTTTCTTTGCATTTCCATTGCCAGTTCTCGCTCTCCCCAACACCTTACGTGTGTGTTGCCATTTTTCAGTCGCTAAAGTGATCGCTTTTTTCCCCAGACACCTTCGCTTTCTCAATTTTTGTGCATTTTGGATGAAAAATTTCTTGCAGCGGCTGACGTGAAAGTCCTTGGCATGCAAAACCAAAGCATCGTTTCGCCAACGCACATACGTATAGTCATTGCACCTTTCATGTCTTTCCAATATTCTTCCATGATACCTTGAGTTTTCGGAACATTGTGGAGCGATTTTATTGCGAGATCATCTGATTTGAAGTGACGTTGTAAATTACCGGTTAGCATGTTTAACCAAATCGGGATCGTTGGTATGAAGTACTTGTTTATTTTCATTAGCAATTCGGTTGACTGTCTGTGATTTGGTTCGCTTGTTGCACAATTCAATTTGTCGCTTTCTATGTCCCGTTTAACTTTCTCATTTCCGATTCTCCTGTACGTGTCTCAATGCCGGCAATACTTAAAATGCAAACTCGTGTCATTACCCTGCTGAAATGGCGAATACCATTAAACCAGGGAAATCCGGAAATTTCACCCTGTGCCTAGAGTACTGGATAGGACAATATGGGTTCAATTTTTGTACATGTTTGTGGATGACATTTACCCAGTTCGAAGGCAAAGTAAGCCAGCTGTATTTAGTTTTGTAAAATTTGCTATTTTCTATTAGCACGTCCCATTCCATCTTTTCTAAGATGAATTCTCCACATGACGGTAAATCTGCATGGAAATCTCCGTCAGGTAGTATTATCCCAGCTAGACGTTCTTTTGTTTTGCTCTCTAGTTTTTTAGGACTGGTGGGTAACACAATAGTCGCGATATCCGCATCACATTCGTTGTCATTAGTCTCCACCTCGGAAGACAATTGAGCCGGCGGCGTGTCATTGCTGACATAATCGTCGGAACACGTGCTGTAATGGATTTCAATTGGCGACGTAATGACAGGTGTCTCGTTTCTGGTCACAGGATGTTGCTTCACCGCAACATCATGCTGAATATGGTCAATCGTATACAGAAATAACTGTCCATTGTCGGTAATTTCTCTCTCCGCTTCATCAAAATCGACCAATTGCTTTAGATGGTCATCGAAGAGGGTTATGGTACTGTCCCTGTTAAATCGGTACGTAACGTAATGACCGTCATTTGCACTCGCACCACGATTTACCAGTACAGCTGAGAGCCAATAGCTACATGATGAGGGCTGTTCAGCTGATTCGGCGATGAAACGTCTCGTATCAATGACCGGAGACAGTTGTATTGGGTCCATATTTTTATAGACAGCTCCACTTGCGATATCAATCTGGCATCTGGCCATGTTCAATATAAGTTTTTGGAAGTTTTTGTACCTTTTGGCTGTACTTCGCAAGTAAATGCGGCCTACAATCGTGTTCACCGCTATCACATTGATTGCATGGACATTTACATTCGCGTTTTTCAGGCTCAAAATAGCGAATCAGACTAGCCATGACGTCATCTCCCGGGATTGCTTTTCGGCCGATTATGATCTCGTTGAAGTTCTGGTCCTGGTTTAAGTAACTGTGCGCGTGGCCCAGTTCCGGACAATAATTCTCAGTTTTAGTTATGAGTTTGTCATCGATTTCATATGCAGAACAAATAGGAATGAAGACGTGACGAATGAAATCATCGCAATCCAACATTCGTCCATTGGCTACTTGCGGTATGGTCATATCAAGGAGCGTCATAATGATAATAATAATAGTAATAATAATAATAATAATGATAATAATAATAGAAATAATAATGATTGATTAATAATAATAATAATAATACTAATAATAATAATAATAATGATTGATTACAAATATGGAGAAAGCAAATGCCACAGATAATAATGATTACAAAGATAGATAGTCTAGTATAGCAGTCTAGTCAAGTTTAGTTAAGACTAAACACATACCAAGTTTTTCCTCAACGGGAGATGAATAATTACGCGTATTTCAGTAATATTTGTTTTTTAAATTGGAATGATAGTGAATTTATGCTGGTGGATGAACGGATAACATTCGGAGTATTTCGCCAAATACTAGGCATCTGAGCTAAGAAGGATTTACTGTACAATTTGGGTTTATGGAAAGCAGCTCTCGCATAGTTAAACTGTCTGGTATTGTGGGAGTGGAAGTTAAAATTATGATGAAATAAATTTAGCAGTGGAATTGGAGGGAGTTATGAGTGTATTGAAATCCTAATTTGATAATTTCCAGTTGAATCAGATCATGGAATTTAAGTATTTAATATTTTTTGAAAATAGGACCTGTTGGGGCGTTATAAGCTGAGTTTTCGCTGAGTCTTAGTGCTTTTTTCTGAATAGTAAAGAGACTTTTGGATTGACTAGATGATAACAATGGCCCCCACGCAATAAGTGCATACGTTAGGTGACTTTGGATATAGCTTATATATAACAGTTTTTTTAGTCCAGCAGGGAATGAGATTTTTTAAGCTTCTTAAAAGAAATAAATTTTTGTTTAATTTGTTAATTAATTGTTTTACATGAGGTTCCCAATTTAGACGATCATCAATTAGCAAACCAAGAAATTTAGTAGAGTTTACTATTTCAAGAGAGTGTTTTCCAAATACTATTTTGTATAATGATTTGTCAATGGTTTTATCTTTTGAAAAAAGTAAACACTTTGTCTTATCTATGTTAAGAGTGAGTTTATTTGAGTTAAACCAGTCAATGATAATATTGAGATCAATTTTAGCATTATGCAATAGTAAATTCATCTGTTTGTTGGAAATAAGTAAGTTAGTATCATCTGCAAAGGAAACAGCTTTAGTGTAGCAGAGGTTGTGATTAAGATCATTTACATGAATAAGAAAAAGTAAGGGCCCAAGGACCGATCCCTGTGGGACACCAAATGAAACGGTATTATAGGAAGAGTAGGCATTATTGAATTTAACAAATATTTTACGATTGCATAAATATGATTTGAACCAATTATAGGCATGACCTCGAATAGCATAGTGGGATAATTCAAATAATAATTTGTTGATATCGAGGGAGTCAAAAGCCTTAGATAAGTCCAGAAAGAGGCCAATGGAGTGATCCCCCTTTTCAAGATTTTGTAGTATAGAGCCTGTAAATTCTGTGATTGCGTGAGTAGTAGAGTGTTTTGTTTAAAAAGCATGTGTTTTTCAAGCATACGTCCCCTAAAAAGTAATTCGATCACTATGAAATTTTGATGGGCTCAAGAACTTATAAGCCAAACCATGACACCAAAAATCAACACTATTATCAATAGCCAATGTTTGTGCCTTGTTGACACACCGGTACTCTATTTATTTTCAATGAAAACTCCTTCTCCAGACGGTTTGCACAGGGAAACCTACGGTTCGCCAAAAAGAGGCCCTAAGTCAAAATCGAAACCAAAAATAACAATAACAAAGTGAGAACACGCATTCCTGAAAGATAGTTCTTCAATAAGTAGACGCAACCCGGCATATGAACAAGAATGATATATAAGGAAATTATATGTTTAAAGTTTCTCACAGAAAATGCAGGCGATCTCTACGTTTGCATCTTACTAAAACCATGGACTCTTCAACTAAGGGACGTGAAACAATAAACGCTGCCTATGATCTCCCTTGTAGCATCCGAGCTCGTACGGCTTTCTACAGTTCGTCATCCGCGTGGCAACTCCTGTCATTGTGGGAAATTGCAGTTTTGTTGCGCCCACAGCTTACACAGCGACCCTTATTTGCGAAAACACTTGCGTAGTAACCTACTCACTGTGAATTATCAACAGCAGCTAGGGTGCCGTTGAAATGGTTGTTAAGGGGATAGCATCTGAGCGCCAGTAATAGGAAAAGTGGGCTTTCAGATCAGAGGTTTAAGGTCGTCCACTCATCACCACAAGTAATTTTTTTCTCTTATAAATGGGGGAGAATGAACACCAGCCAGAAAATAATAATGTTAATAAAAATCAATATTATTGTTCATATTGTAAAAAACACATCGATAAATCCCAAAAATCACATGAAAAATCTGCAAATCATATAAAAAATGTAATAGATTTTGAAACTCCAGAAAATTCCAATGAAAGAAAAGAACGATTAGAAAATATGAATGTGGATGAAATAAAATATGAAGTTTGTAATGAATTTATAGTCAAAAGGAATTATAATAGACATCTCGAATCACAAAAACACCATCAAAATTTGAGTAATAATGTTTTAGGAAAAGATTATTTTGATGATAAACCTCAACAAGTAAAAAAACCAACTTCAAAAACTAAATCCATTTCAAATAAACCTTACATGGAAAATGTTAGAAATTATATTGATTCATTTGAAATAAAAGATTTTTTAAAGGTACAACAATAGAAGATTTTAGTAAATTTAATGAAATAATAGAAACAAGATAATTAATTTTAGAAAATTATTTGACGCCAGGGAAAAAAATGTAGAATTTCTGGGCTAAGCTAAGCTAATGTGCAATTGCAAATTTGAAATCGAAGTTTTAAGAAATTTGGGGAATGATGAGATTTGGAGATTGGGTAGATGATACAGGTCTTCGACTCTGGTAGTGGTTTAAATTTTTTTATTGAAAATTCTCAATAATTGATCGCGAACTTGCGACCGACTTCATTTACTTATGCCTCTAAGCTGGTCTGCAACTTCATTGCCTCCATGGATGAAGAAAGAGCTCTTCTGATGTCTGCTTCATCATGACTTCGAGCATATCGTGTGGCCTAGCCAGCCGGCCCGGTCCCGGGCCACGGGTTTGGCTGTCACTCGATATCCTAGAGTCTTGAGTCTGGGTGAGTTGAAGTAGACATTGTCATTAAAATAACATGCTTATGTTGTTCTGTATGAATTACCCGTGTGTCATGTATGTTGTATTAATTTATTTTAAAATTTGTATTTATTGAATTTGGGAATTTTATCCCGGAATTTCAAAGTAATAAGGATCAATAAAGAATTGAATTGAATTGTCACCTAATACACATGCCATCAGAGGACACGGAGCCGTATATGACAGCTATGCTTTTATAAATTGCTAATCTCACGAAACTTGCATACTCCTAATATCAAACATATTTTCACAAACGATTGAATATTGAAATTATATGTTTACACATTTTCATATTGACCGCTTGTAGCCGCTGATGAAATTCACGCCGGCCCTACACACATCGTAGATAGCTTCGTCATTCCACCGGCATGCCCACGTCAGGGTCTGACTTTTATATCGGACTTCCGCATCGTGTATACATCCGCCATTTAATCGAATAATCCGATTTACTTATCATTTCTATTTATGCCTGCCGCTTCTGATATAATCATACATCCTTTACTATTACAATACGTGTTCTAATGATATTCAATGCAATATAACATTTCGACGTTCAAATATAGGTCATTATATAATCACAGGAAGCCATTCTACATCTATGTCAATAATATTTTGCCAGATAGCTTGTTTGTGTACACATAAACCTGTGACGTTTTGCACATCGATTTACGGCTGTCGTTTGTAAAATGACGCTGAATGGTTAGCATTGTTTAGGTTTCATAATGGTAACGTTTTATAAAGCGTCAAAAAATACTAGATTTGATAACAGATGTTGAATATCCAAAAATTAGTATCTCTGGGAAAGTAAGTTTTTTAAAGTCAGAAGATAAAATGGATTATAATATTCAAACACTTTCTGAAGAAATAATTTCAAAAACACAAATAAAAGAGAAGTTAGAAAAAATATTTAATGAATTTGAACGTCATATTGAAGAAAGATATTTTGAGGGTTCTGGCTTAACATTGAATGAAATTATATTTTTGGATTAAAAAGAAATAAAACATCAAAAAGTAATAAAATGTTTAAAAATGATTCAAACTTTACAACAGAAAAGGAGGATATAAAAGCATCATCTTATATTAAATTACCATTTATAACAAAAGCAGTAATAAATATTCAAAATGAAGATAATAAATGTTTTCTATGGTCAATTATTAGTTGCTTACATCCAACACAGGAAAATGTTTGTAGAATAACAGATTACCGGAAATATGAAACATTATATAAAATTGATCAATATCCAGTAACTATAAAAATGATTCCTAAAATAGAAAAAGTTAATAATTTAAAAATAAAAATATTCGAATTAATGCAATTACCAAAGACAAAAGGTGAAAATATTAAAGATTATACATTGGAAGCTTTATATTTAACAGAATATTATGATGATGAAAATGCTATAGATTTGTTATATTACAAAAAAGATGAAAATGAACATTATATGTGGTTAAAACAAATTGATTTATTCTTTAGAACAGAAAGTGATCATCATCATAAAATTTATCTATGTAGAAAATATCTAAATTAATGACTGAGAATACATTATTAAAACATAAAGAATTATGTGATAATAAAGATTTTTGTAAATTAATAATGCCAACAGAAAAAGATTATAAATTGAAATGTACTAATCATAAATTTAAGAATATCGTTCCATTTGTAATTTATGGGGATTTTGAATCGTTGAATAAAGAATTAACCGATCAAGATAGAAAAGAAATATATAACAAAAAGCAATTATTAAAATCAATGGATAAAGGAAATGAATAAAATGAAGACACAACACAAGACCCACCAATTATAAATACAATTTAAAAAGTTCATCACAGAGCTGCTGCTTATGGAATTTATATAAAATCAAATTATCCTAAATTATATGAAAGTCAATATATTTCTTTTAGAGGTGAAAATGCAGTTAATGATTTTTGTGACAAAATGATTGAATTAGAAAGTGATTTTGCAAAATTATTAAACAAAAATAAAAGAATAGTTATGACAAAAGAAGATGAAATTGATTTTAATTACGCAACTCATTGTTGTTACTGTGAAAAACGTTTTTATTCATTTGATAAAAAAGTTAGAGATCATGATCATTTAAATTCAAAATATCGTGGAGCTGCTCATGAAGATTGCAATTTACAAGCTAAGAAAGTTAATTTCGTACCAATATTATTTCATAATTTATCAGGCTATGATACCCATCTATTTAAAAACAATTATCGGGAAAATTGGGCGCAATTAATCAAGAAATAGAAGAATATAATGCTATGAATAGTGTAAATGTAAGAAAATATGATTTTAAACTATTAGCTAAAACATCTGAAAATTATATTTCATTTCAATTTGGTTGCATTAGATTTTTAGATTCTTATAGATTTCTAGCAAGTTCATTAGATAATTTAGCAAAAAGTTTAGTTGATAATGATTTTGTTATAACTCGATATTATTATCCAAATGAACAAGATTTTAAATTATTGAGATATAAAGGTGCAATTCCTTATTCATTTTATAAAACACACAATGATTTTAATGTAACAGAATTATTAAAAGATCAATTTTATGATCAATTAAAAGAGGAGTATGTGAAAGATGAAGTGTTTAATAGAACATTAAATATTTGGAACTATTTTAAGATGAAAAATCATGGTGAATTAGTTGATTTATATTTAAAATCAGATGTTATGATATTGGCTGACATATTTGAAAAATTTAGAGAAGTTAATTTGAATCATTTTAATGTTGATCCTTGTTATTGCTACTCTAGTCCTGGTTTAACCTGGCAATGTGGTTTAAAATACACAAATGTAGAATTAGATTTATTAAAAGAACCAGACATGGTTTTATTATTTGAAAAATCAATTAGAGGTGGAATTAGTGGTGTTATGGGAGATATATATTTTAAAGCAAATGATGAATATAAATTATTATATATTGACGCCGATAATTTATATGGTTGGGCAATGATGCAACCTCAACCATATAAAAATTTTATATTAACAGAAGTTGAAAATGATGATAAAACTGATTGGGAAAGCGCAATTATGAGTTTAAAAGATGAAGCACCAATTGGTTATTTCTTTGTAGTTGATTTAGAATATCCTGAAAATATAAAGTTTAAAACTAGAAACTTACCTTATTGCCCAGAACATTTAACCGTAGATGATAGTTATTTAAGTGAATACCAGAAGAAAATAAAACCGAAAGATCATGTTTTTACAGAAAAATTAAACTTACTCAAAATAATAATTACAATGTCGAGGACGTTCATTATAGAATGTTAGAATTTTATCTATAACAAGGAATGAAATTAAAGAAAGTACATAGATATATTGAATTAAATCAATCGAAGTGGTTAGAAAAATATATAGATTTCAATACTCAACAGAGAACAATATCAAAAACAGATTTTGAAAAAGATTTCTTCAAATTAATGAATAATAGTTTTTATGGTAAAACATGTGAAAATATTAGAAATAGAAATGATATTGAATTAGTAAATAATTCTGAACGATCAAGACATTTACAATCAAGTCCTAGACATTTAGGAAATAAAAGATTTGAAGATTATTTAACAGCAGTTAAATTATAAAGAACGTCAATGAAATTTAATAAACCTATATTCATTGGTTCAACTGTTTTAGAAGTATCAAAATTATTAATGTATGATTTTTATTATAATGTTTTACAACCACTTTTTGGAGAAAAGCATATTGAAATATTATATTTTGATTCTGTAACAGCTGACACCCCAATATTATTAAAATGTAATGATAAAATATTGATAAGAAGAATTTCAGAAATAATTCCAAAACAAAATGAATGTTATATTTCATATGGTGAAATTAATACAAATAAATGGTTTAATGGATGTTTGGACAAGAAATGGATGGAAAAAATTAAAGAATATCATTAGGCATTAAACAAATTAGAAAATCTATAGAGTTAGAACTAAATTAGAGTTTGTAGATGTTACAGAAGATCATAGTTTGATTAAACGAAATGGTAATGAAATAAAACCAACTGATATAAAAATTGGAGAATTATTACATAAGAGATTTTTCCAAAGAATGAATCATATGTCATTTGATGAAATAATTGATAATATTTAAAATATAGAACCTGAAACATTAGAAGAAAAAGAATATTTTATCAAAGGATTTTTCATGGGTGATGGTTCAGCAGGTGTGTATAATTATGTTTGGGGTAATAAATATTGTTGGTATTTATGCAATCAAGACTTGAAATTATTAGAAAGAATTAAGAAATTCTGTGAAGAAGTTTATTCACATAAAACATTTAAAATCATGGATGTTATGAAATCATCAGCAGTTTATAGAATACTTGTAAATAATCCTAAAGATTTTGCCATAAAATATAATGATGAATTCTATATTCATGCAATAGTGAAAAGTAATACTTCAACTAAAGAAAAGATAGTTCCTGATTATGTACTAAATGCAAAAAACAATTTAAGAAAATGGTTCTTCATTGGATTCTACGCAGCAGATGGTGCTAAAAAATTTACAAAGGATAAAAAGATAGCCTTTGCACAGAAAGGAAAAGTTGCTATATCAGGGTTAAATATATTATGTAATTCATTAGGCTTCAATATGAATATTGGATTGATTAAATCTAAACCAAATTGCTTTAATTTAAGCCACGCAGAAAAAGATTTAACTGAAGAAGTTAAAGATTTATTTGAAATATATAACCCATCAGATTATGTCTATGATATATCAACTGAAGATGGCACATTCAACTGTGGATTTCAATACTGACAGTTACATACTAAAAATCAAGACAAATGACATAACAAAAGACTTAAAAACATTAAAACATCATTTTGATCTTAGCAATTATCCCAAAGATCATGAACTATTTAGCAATGATAATAAAAAGATTCCTAGTAAGTTTAAAGATGAATTAGGGGGTGATGAAATGATTTAATTTGTTGGGATAAGAAGTAAAATGTATAGTTATAGAACAAAAGATCATGAAGCTAAAAAGGTAAAAGGAATAACAAAACATGTGGTTGATAAACATATAGAATTTCAAGATTATATAAAGTGTTTATATAACTCAATTGTAATGAAACATAAAATGAATTGTTTAAGATTGTTTAATCACGAGATGTACATTAATGAAGTTGAAAAAACTAGTTTGAATCCATTCAATGATAAAAGGCATATTTTAGATGATGGTATAAAAACATTACCTTATGGCCATTAAAACAGAAAATCAATATCATCATACTCGAAATCACTATTGGCTTCTTCATTTTCATTTAATTGTTCTTGTATAATTTGTTTAGGTTCTTCCATTTCATTTTTCTCATTTAAATAAAGTTCTATCTTGTACCACATTTCATATCGCTCTCTTCGTTTCTTTTTGTTTGTTAATTCGTCAAATGGAATTATAATATCGATGTTTAAATAATTTACAATCTTATTTGAAATAATTCATAATTAATTGAATCTGTTATTCTATTTTCCAAATGATACATTAGTATTTGTTTGAATGTTTTTTTTATATTTTCCATATCTTCTTCTGTTAATTTAGGTTTTTCATAATAATCGTTAAATAATAAATATAAATACATTTTCTTTTGTTTTGTGTTAAAATGTTGATGGAATAATTCTTTTTATAATATCTTTTTTAGTTATTTCACCATTTTTATTTTCTATTATTTTCATTTTTTCAAGCCATTGCTTATATTCTGGTGTATGATCTTCTATAGAAAATATTTTAAAAATTTCATCTAGATAATTTAATTTTGGTTCTATGAGAAAATCTCTAGTTTTTTCTTCACCCATAAATTCCTTTGCCATCCACAATCAACACAAAATATCTCAGTACCCTCTTGTCTTAAGGTCGCATAAAAACATTTTGGGCATTTTTGTTTATAATTTCTTGGTAATAGATCTTCATTAAGCTCTTGGTATTTACTTACGTTTTCTTTATGTTTTATTGTTCTATTATGTAGATTTGAATTACTTGCTGTAATAATCAATTTACAATATTTACAATAATATGTTTTTCTTGTTAATTCATTATATTGCTTTTCTAACTTTTCAACTGTTTCTTTATTATCTGGCAACGTTTTCTCATATTTCATTTTTTCTAATATTTTATTTTTTCTTTCATTGAATTCAGTTTCAAATTTATTAGAAATTTTATGTATATGTACTTTACGAAATTGATGTTTCTCCCAATTTTCGATATTTTCAGGTCTATATTTTATCGACAATGCTCACAGAAATAATCTTTTATATTATCCTTGTCATAGAATAAGAAAGGTCTTTTCCAAATAACTTCAGATTCAACTTCAACAGAATTACTATTACTTTCATTACTATCAACATTAGCCGTTGCGCCATTAATTTTACACTTCTCTGAATGTTTTTTAACATAATTTCTTGAGAATAATTTATTACATTTTGGGCAGTTTATTTTAGGGGTTTATAATTTTCTTCATGTTTTTTCATATGTCGAGCCATATTACTTTTTCTTAGAAGTTCACCACAAATTTCACATCCTATCTTCTCATCTATTCATTTAGAAAAAATTTTATTAAAATTAATTTTTAGTGATGAGCGGTAATTTTTTTATGTTATAAATAATGGTAATTAAATCACATAATTTACTAGTTCAATTAGATAGAGAATTTAAGAATTGTGTAGATTTAAAATTAGTAAATATAAGTTTATGTAATTCTTTTTATAATATATCGGCTAAAACTTTTGAACATAGAGACTTTTTAATTCATATTAGAATATAAATAAATGGTTTCATCTATTTTTAAAACTAGGGTTATATAATTTAGAAACATTAGCCCAAGACATTAATCGGAAAGCACGATTAAAACTTGGAAGTGAAGATAATTTTTCAATTAGATTTATAAAAAGTGATAGTTCTGATAAAATTAAAATAAAGTTAGCCAATGAACTAAATAAATTTATGGTAAACAAACCAGTAGCTAAAATGTTAGGAATTAAACCGCGTATTGTTACTGGAAACGCAGAGGGTAGCTCAAATTTAATACCTTACACACATTTCTATATTTATTGCAATTTAATTGATCCTACAAAAACATTTGAAGCAACTAAAGATACAATTTGTAATTCTAGTATACTAAATATTTTACCATTAAAAAATGTTAAACAATTTGGAACGCAAATAAATTATAATTTAGCTGAATGTGATTTTAAACCTTGTATACCACAATTTAATAATTTTCAATTAGAAATAAGAAATCATAATGGATATTTAATTGATTTGAATAACTTTCCCGTAATTAATGAATTAGTTATAAGATGTAAAGAGTAATTTTTTCACTATATAAATGAATATAACTGTTGGACCGAGTATATGTTTTGGGTTTGATTTTAAACGTGAGAAAGAAATGAAATTTAACATTAATGATGTAATTATACATATCAAAAATATTGCATTTTCTAATGAAACAACATTTGAGTATGAAACAACAATAGATAAAGAAACTTTAAATGTAGAAAAGATTACTAATTTAATTAGCGAATCTTTAAGATTTTATGAATTAGATGAAGATTTTATCATCGATGATATTAAAAAAATAATAATTGAAATATATACAAATGAAACTAGTAATGAAATAAATATTGATTTAATCATAAATAAGTTAACTAAATATTTTGATGATAGTAATTTTTTTGATAAATAAATGAGTGATAATAAGTGGATAATAACTGGATTATATAATGGAGCATTACTATCAGTTGGAACTGTTGGTTATTCAATGGTATTAAAAAAAGTATTCAAAATGGGAAGTGTTAATGTTGATAGATTTGATATAAATGATATCTTAAAATTAACATTAGCAGTTACTCTATCTAATTTAACTATTGATTATTTAGAAAAACAAAAATATATTCCTCCCATATAAATGCGTAATTATTTTACTAAATAAATGGCTTCTGCAATTATAACTATTATAGGATCGGCAATTGTTAACGCAATTATAACTATTATAGGATCGGCAATTGTTAACGCTTTAGCATTTACTGGTGGTGGTTATTTATTCAAGCATATTGATAAAAATAGTTCATTAGGAGAACAAAGAAGACATAACTTAGCATTAGAAAAATACAATAAAGCAGCAGAAGAATATGGAGAAAAGAGGCAAAACTATATATTAATATAATTATTAACAAGGCATTATATGATCAGAAGATTTCACACAGAGATTTTCAATCAGTCGATGATGCAATGAGTTTATATAACGCAGTAACCAATAAAGAAAAATTACATCTATACAAACCTAAATTATCAGATTATTATACCCCAAGTAAAGAACAACAGAAAATGAAATAATATGGATTTTAGGTGGAACTGTTATTGTTATATTTGTAGCATATAGATTTACTAATTAGTAATTTTTTTTCTAAATAAATGGATGATAAAGTTGATAATATTGATATTATTCCTCATGATATAAATAAAACTAAATTAAAAATATATTTAGAAAAACAAATATTAGAATTTGAAAATGATTTAAAAGTTAAAAAGAAAAAATATTTAAAATCTAAAATTATATATTATTTGATTATAAGTGGTTCGGTTACAATTAGTTCTGTAATAACATTATCAATATTTTCGCCATTAACACCTTTAGCTATATCAATTGGCGTATTAGGATTAAGTTCAAGTGTTTTAACTGGTATAAGTTCAAAATTAAATATAAAAAATAATAAAGAAAAAATTAAAACTAATATAAAAGAAATTAATAAATTAAAAAATACACTAGATAATATAATAAGTTTAAATGGTCATATAACAGTTGAAGAACAAGTTAAATTATTGGAATGAATTACCAAAATATTATAATAATATACAACAACAAAACAATAATGGTTGGGTTAATTTCATTTTAGAAAATAGTGAAGGTTTTACTAAAGCTGGTATACAAAGAATAAATCAATCAATTAGAGCTTATTTATTATGTATTTTAGGTGCGCAAGTTGAAACAAGATCCCCAATAATTGGAAATGATAACACTTCATTCGATGCGCAGAAACAATTCAAAGTATTATTTGAAGATTCCATTCATAATGATAAAAATAGATCGATTCCAGAAAACATTGTAAGATATCAAAATTATAATTTAACCAATTAGAGAAATTATTAGTATAAGAAATGAAGCTGATAAAATTGCACATAATAAAAGTATAAGAGATATTAAAATTGGAACTTTAGAAAAAGAATTAACTGATAAAAATAAAGAAATAGAACAATTAAAGTCTGATTTAGATCATCAAGTAATTGATGAAATAGAATATAGGCAAAAGGAATTACGATTAGAAAAAGAAATTAATAATTTAAAAGATAATTTAGAAGTACAGAAAGAAGAAATTAAATTATTATTAAAATCATATTATTATAATATTAATAGATTAAAAGTTATTTTTAAAGATTTGTTGATAAAACCAAATTCTGAAATATCATTAAAAGATAGAATAAAGTTATTATTTAAATTAGAAGGAATAACAATTCTTTCAATTCTAACAGCTGTAACTATGTTATTTACAACAATTGGTTTAGCAATATCAAATTCTTTGAAATCTACTCCTACTCCCAATAAACCGGATAAACCCCCGAATGATAATAATTCTATACAAGATAAAGTTAAAGATGGTTTAAAGAAATTAGCAAAATATTTATGGGAACTATCTAAAAAATCTGCTGCAGCTTAACCAGGAATTATTGCATCAATTGTTGGTTTTATATTGAAATCTGCAGGTAATATTCTTAACTTTGCTGCTGAACATATTATTTTATTTTTAATCACAGTTGTAAGTTCTATTATTTTTTGGTTAGTGAATATGATATCAAAAAGATATCAAGAAAAAATAATAAAAAATAAATAATTAATTTTTTTGTTAAATAAATGAGTGGGAGTTATATAAGTCCTTCTAAGATTTCCAGAATATCTAATGCTATTAAAGCAGAAAGATCACATCATATAATTACTCATAATCCTTCAAATATTAATCCCGATGAAACTTTATATGTTAGAATTCCTAGATTAACACAAAATACTTTTTATGTTCCAAAAAGTATTTATTTATCAGCCGATATAAAAGTAACTGGTTATGATAATAATTATGTTGTCGATAATGTTGGGAGATATTTGATTAAAAAATTAACTATAAAGATTGGTCCAGAAACAGTTTTCTCATTAGATGATTATAATTTATTTATGCATTATAAAGATTTATGGTTAACTAAAGAAAATAGAAATAATATGATATTTCAAGGCATTCAATCGGAAAACCAAAATAAATTAAGATCAGGAGCTAATGACGCAATAGTAACTCGTGCCGCAGATAAAAAAAATTTATGGAAGCAAATATAAAATTCCATTAGACTTTGAATTGATAAATAATAATGCACCTTTATATAAATATGTAATTCAAGAAGATATTATATTTGAGATAACATTTGCTCCTGTAAATGAATTTGTATTATCTAGCGTTGCTAAAGATATGGGTTACAAATTATCGAATATATGTTTAGAATATGACACAGTAACTAATGAAAATATTGCTAACACAATTCAAACTCAATACAATCAAGGATTTTCATTATTATATGATTATATTGATAAATTTAAAACTGTAACTATTAATGCAAATGATGAAATAATCAATGAGATTATTAACTTCCCAAGAAGATCTATTAAAGGTATATTAATATTTTTTACCATTGCAACATATACTAATGGTGCAATAAATGTTGATAATTATTATAATCCTGAAATAACAAAAGTAGAAATAACTATCGAAGGAATAGCAAATAAAATATTTTGTCAAGGAATGAGAATGATTGATCAATGGCCAGAAATTAGAAAACATTATATGAATGAAAAAGTAAAATCATCTGAAAATTGTAATATTAATCAAATTGATTATCATACCGGTAATAAATATGCATTATGGTTAGATTTTAGAACAGTAGAGGATAATTCATTACATGGTTCTGGAAAAAAACTACAGAACACTAAAGATCGAATACAATTATTCATGACAAAGAATAAAGGAATCAAAAATTTAAAAATGCACATTTATATTATATCTGACGCACAATTAAATATTGTAAATTAGATAGTATTCAATATTAGAAATATGAAGTTAAAATTAAGGATATATAAATGGGCGGTTAAAAAAACTAATAATACTAAAGAACAATATTTAAGAAATTTATAAAGATATCTTTACAATTAATACAATTAATATAAAGATATAAATGAATTTATGTTAGAACAACCAACATATACAACACATAAAAAAATTGTTAGAAAATATAAAACTCATCAAACTATGGTAAGTTATGAAGATCAACAGTGGCAAGGAGATTTAATTGATATGAAAAATATTAAGAAAGATAATGATGATTATTGGTGGTTATTGAATATAATTGATATTTTTAGTCGTTATGTATGGAGCTTCCCACTTTATAGAAAAGATGCTGTAAAACATCAAATGTTTTAAGAAGATTTCTTTCGGATGATAAACTAAAACCAGAAAAAATACAATTTGATGATGGAAAAGAATTTGATAATTCACTTGTTCATGAACTCTTAGACAATCATAATATTAAATATTTTTCAACAAAATCGGATAAAAAAGCAGCAGTTGTTGAACGATTTAATAGAACATTAAGAACAAGAATGTGGAAATATTTTACAGCAAATAATACTTTTAAATGGATTGATGTTTTACCAAAATTGATAGAAGGATATAATAATCATCTTATCATTCTTCTATTGGAATGAAACCTATTGATGCTAGAAAACCTGAAAATGCTGAAATTGTTTGGAATAATTTATATGGAGCATTTCTTGTAGATGATTTTGGCGAACCTAAATTTAAAGTTGGTCAAAATGTTAGAATTTCTAAGTATAAAAAGATATTTGACAAAGGATACGATCGAAATTTTACTAGAGAAATATATAAAATAAAAAAGGTAATAACAACAAAACCATATGTCTATAAATTAGAAGATTTAGATGGTAAAGAAGTTGATGGCTACTTTTACGAAGAAGAATTAAGTTTAACTACTGAAAATCTAGAACAAGAATATAAAATTGAAAGAGTATTAAAAACAAAAACTGTTAAAAGAAAAAAATATTCTTTAGTAAAATGGGTTGGATGGCCAGATAAATTCAATAAATGGATATTATCAAGTAAAATTAAAAATATATAAATGAATAAGGAATTATTTATACTTGAGCCTTATAATATGTTAATTTCTGGCGTAACAAATTGTGGAAAAACTTATTTTATATTAAATTTATTAGAAACTGTTTATAAAAACTATTTTGATAATATAGTATTATTTTGTCCAACACATGAATTTAATCAAACTTATGACAGAAATATTACTAAAAATAATAAATTTATTATATTAGATCCTAGAAGAGTAAAAGAAAATTTAGATAATTGTATTAAAATATCAATAGATATTTATAAAGGATCAAATACATTATTCATTATAGATGATTGTGCAAATTTACATGATTCAAAAATTAGAGAGAGTGAGTAATGTTATTTAGCTTTTTCTGGTAGACATTTTGGGATAACAACATGGGTTTTAAATCAAAAATATAATTCAATTGTTAAAGACTTTAGAGAAAACATTAGATTTCTAGTTTTATTCTACAATAAAGATAGAAAATCGATGAAAAATGCACTTGAGGAAAATTATATTATTCCACATGATTTACATAATGAATATATGGATAAGTTGAAAAATATTAAAAGATCAAAATTACTATTTAGATTACAACACCCATTTAAATATGAATTTATTTAAATTCAACAGGTTTGTTCATCTATTACATATTTAGTTACATTCTAGTTGAATTCTAGTTATTGGTATTTGAAACAAAAATCAAATAAAATTCAACAATATTTTAACTAGCTTGTTAATCTAGTATATTTTTAGTTACATTCTAGTTAAATTCTAGTTGCAACATCACAACTAATTTTTTTGTTATATAAATGGGAGGTGAAAAGAAAATAAAATCTAAAAATGGTGATGTTCCAATTGAAAAAAACTTTAGATGATTTAGGAATAACAGAAACAAAATTAACTCCAGATGATGGTGCTTTAAAAAATGTGACAACAAATAATAATTATGAATATTATCTTTATTGTAAACATCAATTAGAAATATTAATAGCATCTGGAAAATGTAAAAATTTTATCGGTAAAAATTTAACTTATAATGAATTAGATACAATGAAATCAGATGAAATTATTAGATTATTTGAGATTTATGAAACCGCGAGAACAGCTAGAATTAATGACCCGATATCAGAAAATGTAGTAAAAGGTTATAGTAAATTATGTAATTATATACTACCAATTGAAGATGACAATAGATTATATTCCGATTTGAAAAATGATTATTTAGTTATGACTAAATTAAATAAATGGATTGGATATTTCTTATTTCAATTAGGCGGATTTATGACATTATTATCAACTGGGGTTATAACATTTTCAAATATTGAAAGTAAAAATATTTCTATAATAAATGAACAAGGTGGAAGAAGTGAAGAAAAAACCGAGATCACAGAAACAAATTGAATGGTCTCGGCAATTAGGAATTAAATCACAAGAATATAAAAAAGCTGTAAAAGAAAAAATAAGTAATAAAAATGTTAATAAAAATAGTGAAAATATTGTTATTTCTACTCCTTCTAATAATAGAATATTTGATAAATGTCTATATTTTACAGTTGGATTTGTAATTGTATTCATTTTGATTGGGTGTAATTGGTATAAGAAATCAAATAAAATTCATGATATTAATAATTCTGAAACAACTGCTATCAAAAATGAAAATACTTCTGAAATTCCAAAATTGATAATAAAAAAATGGATTAATATTTAGAAAAAAAGCAAAAAAAATAATTGAATATCTCACTACTTTTGTCTATCACTGTGTGGGTGCCGTTTATGGCACCATCTATGCGGAGCAATTAAATTGTCCAGATAAGTCATTTCGGATTCTAGATATTCATTATTTTTATTAATTTATTCTGTTTTTTAATTTGAAGTTTTTACTTGAATATTGTATAACAGTCGTTTCTTATTATTAGTTTTTTCTTAAATTGAAAGATGGCAGCACTGGGTGTGATGCTAAAATGAATATTTGAATTTGAATTTGTTAATCAATTAACATGGTAATTGATTACTAATTTGATTAGAAATTATATCATAATTAAGTTAAAAATCCATAATTCATTTATCAGTTTTCATTCCTATATTCTTTTCATTCGGAATAATTTATAATTTCAAATTTCACATATTTCTTTAGTAAACACCAACAACATTTACTTAGGTGTTTTAGCTAAGTATATAAGGCAATTTATTCCAACGCTGGAGTAGCTCTGGCCAGCAGAGGCATTTTGAAAATGCACCTTCGTCCACTCTCCGGGTTTCTCCTTCGGTTTGAATTTCGAGATTGGTAGAAATTACATTAGGCGCCTTTAATATAATGTGATTTCTGCCAATCATTGAAGGAGATCCCGGGTAACGTGGGTCGCGGGGGTGTAAGTAGAAATGACTGGGGATAAGCGTCCCGTGGCGCCTTTCAATAATGGGATGCTTATCCCCTGAAAACTCTGTAGGTCGAGGATAGGGCAATTTTGCTAAAACTTACCTTAAAAACACTGAAATATTCCTTTTAATCACGAGAGAGAGAATGTATCCTGTGTGTGTTGTATGTACTGCGCGCTTATTATATAACTGCTAGCTATCCAATATAACAACAACGTTGAATTGCAACACCTGTTTGATCGATCATTATTCAAATGAAGCACTCTCTTATAATAACATGTAACAGATGTTTGGCTGTATGATTGTAGTTGTTCGTAAAACGACTAAGGTCATTTTTAGATATTCATTATTTTTATTTTTTATTTAATCAACAATTTCTAAATCATGATGACCGTCTCCATTTTTTCCATGATAGATTATTTTAAATCCTTCTAAATCTTTTAATTCCTCTGTACTCAATGAAACCCATTTATCGGGTAAAAATACTTTAAATTCTCGCGATGTACTAACATTACGGTAACTTAAATTCGCTGATACTTTCTCTCCATATTTAGTTTTTATCTTTTCTAATTTCAATATTTTATGTTCAATTTCTTTTGTAACATCAATTAACTTTTTTATTTCAAATTGTTTTTTTGCTGGTTTTAATCTGTTATTTATTGTTGCTGAGAATGCTTTTCTATCTCCCATTTATAAGGGAAAAAAATTACTTGTGGTGATGAGTGGTCGACCTTCGACCTCTGATCTGAAAGCCCACTTTCCCTATTACTAGCGCCAAAATACAATCTGAATGCACTAAAAAATTGTTATAAGCAACTGTATTAATCGAATATTCTTAATGAAATCAATCTTCTTTACTTAAAATCATCACATGTCTCAATACATGACATGGCCTCATGATCCAATTTTATTTCAACATCAATAATTAGTAGGCCAATAATTAGTGTACTAAAAGCGTAACTAATTTTCACTAGGGGTCACCCATATGATGGAGAACAACCCGACATAACGACGATTGATTTGGACAAAAATATGTGATGGGATTATTTGATAAGCGATGATGAATTGCTAGCTGAATGCCCTGACTCGGTAGAATCTTTGTTTCAGTGTACCGAATACCTGGAGGGACATGCCGATTGCTCATTGCCGATTGCTAATTGTCGATGCCAAACGTTCAAGTTTGCCAATTGCCGATCGCATAATACTGTATGGTGGCGCCATCAACCAAGAGGTTTTTTTCAAATTCATTGTTATTTGGCGGCAGTTTTGACCTTTTCACATTGCATTGACGTGGCGCGCAACATCGCCTTCAAGACAGCAGAAGAACTTCTTAAGTCAAGTGGCAGTCATGGTTTTGCAGCGTATTTCGAGCAGCGTGACCTCCGAGACGTATTTAGTTTCTGTACAGTCCATAGAAGAACTAAAGAATACATGTACGTATTAGGCTAAGTCAGTGTTTATTTTTGAATTAAAATTCAAGTTTTCGATTAGGCCCTATACAGGCCCAATTGTAGGCCTACTACACTAAGTGTTACTGTTACTGCAGTATTAAATGATGCTCACAGTCATTAATACAGTAACATTCCCATATGCTTCCTTCCGAGGAAGTAACTTACTCAGTAAGCCCAATCAAAAATAGGGGGCCATGGCCCCTGGAATCTGCGCCTCTGGTGACCACCCACTGCCTGGCTCTAGTACACCAATCCCAGGACAATAATACACCATACAATGATACTGATTCAGAATCGTGCTAGGGCAGGGGGGTGCAGATGCAACCTTTGTGATCTGTAAATGTATCAGCTCAACCATGGACGTATAAACTAGATTCTAGTTTATACGTCCATGGCTCAACCAAGCAATGTTATTGTTGTAGGTGTTGCTAAACTTGGCTTCAATCCTGGCCATTTTCGAGTAGGTGGAGCCAGACTAGAAGAAGACGAGGTGTTAGTTGAACTGGAGAAATTTACCTGTGTGGTGGTTTATAGAGAGGGAGAAGACTTTGTACTACCAATGGTGGTGACAGAATCTAGTAAAGCTGACTGCGGCACAAAAGTCAACGGTAACTTTTGTTAATTGTGGGATTTGACCCAGAGCTATAATCGAATTCAGTCTGAACGCTTGTCCTAACACGTTCTAATTATTTCACCACTTGTGGAAAATGTTCTGTCCTAGATCCATAAAAATGGAATCCACACTTTCTTTACTATGATATTGCTACGTATTTTCTAATTTATTTTGCTTTCTATCTTTAAAGTTTTGACTATCTCTTTTGACCATTATAAGATCGACTGACGTAATTTTACATAATTCTATAGATATTCTAGTTCTGGCGATGATGTTGAATACTCACCAGATTCTGCATTGTCAATAATAACCACAAGAAGATCATCAAAGAGGAATTCACGGTATCAAGTTATCAGGCAAATTATTCGTATCAAGGAAAATTTAAGATTTATCTTGTGATTCCAATAAATAAGCAAGTAAAGAATTTTTTTGTCATGATGCCCTCGTCACTCATTTACTTCTTTCAGAATGACATGTAGTACAGTAAGGCTAAAAATTATACCTGGTTTCTCTGTCTGCTGATCTTAGAAATTGGCCCAGCCGGCCGCCTTTCTTAACTCCACAAACTTTTTAGCCCACTTCAGAGACTTTTAGCAGTTGCGTTGGAACTGCAGCGGCAAAAGCCACGGCAATGATTTACTGAATGGCGTTATTTTTCTTTGGATACTATGTTTTTAACGAATTGAAGTAGAATTCGTTGCAACAATATAACAGAACCTGTGAAAATCAATTGGTCGCGAAAATCATAAATTAATTCCATCGCACCTGACCAGTGGTTATGACCCATATCTGCATACAACATATTCTGGCAGCTAGTGTTTATTTAAGTGAATATAAATATGAATATGAATATATTTTCTCAAATGTGTACATAATAACATAGATATTATAATTAGTATACAACATTAGTATACATAATTACTGAATCTATACATTCAAACAGTCTGATTTATGGTCATATTTTTACAATTTTTCAGTGATAATGAGTTTGTAAACAACGACGTTGAAGCTGATAACAATGATATTAAAGATGAAACTCATAGTATCACTGTAGCAGCAAAAATTCATGATGGGGATACAGCTCCAAAGTGGGACGATGTGACGGCTGCTCTTGAAGTATTGCAGTCAGAGAGAGATAACCGTGGTAATTGTGAACTTGATGCTGGGGAGCTAGTAACAGTTGACAAGGATCAATATACACCGATTCATATGGAACATCATCATGTTAAGCTTTTTATAAAAAAAGGAAGAGGGCCATACTTGGCGAGCCATACAATCAAGCTATGGTACTTTTGTGCTGTTTGATAAGGCTATGAAAGCTAAATATGATAGTTTCAGGAAAGCTCTCAAAACCAGCACCATTGTACTTATCAATGATGATGTGCTAAAATACTATGCACACATTAACAAACTTAAACCGAAAATATTGTCTAAGGGGCTGTCTCAAAAATTCAACACTTCATCCTATTCGAATAACCCGCGGAATGGGGGAGGGGGTTAAAAGCTCACCGCGAATACTGTGATTAATTGGAAGTGACAATCCACTCATCAGCGGGATTCGAACGCACAGCTGTTTTTCAAATGCGGAAGTAAAACAAATCAGTGTATATTCATTGCCAATAACGAGAACCAGGTACGCATGCTTACTGAGAGGCTATCGTAGCTCAATGGGAGTTCCACAGATGTGATTGAATATTATTCATCGCCTGTATAAAAATGCCTGTGCAGGTTGATATTTTTGGCCGTCCCGTTAAAAGACATAAACTACAGTGTGTTTACACAAATCCGACAACTCCCTACGAGAAATATATCGAAGCATATATTCATGCGTGGGAGAATGGAGAAACATTCGCAAATAGCCGGCAATCAACAAGGCAACAGGTATGCTTTTTTTACTGATATCCAATTCAATCAAAACAAAATATATTGTGACTGTAGGCCCAATTAAATTTTTTGTGTGATTCCTTTCTAGTTAGTGTTTTTTATAGGCACTATACTATGGTAGTTTTTACAAATTGAGACACAATGTACTAGCTGTATTTACGAGTCAAATAGGTATGAAAGTGAAACTTAAAGTATTAAAATTTGAAATTGGTACAAAGATAGTGGAAAATCCATAAAACATGCCCAAATAGTACTGGTTTTTATTAGAATTTAGGGCCAAGGAATTATATCTGATTTTAGTGCAATGAGTCTCAAGGCCTATGGGACCATTGTAATATTTCTGGTAATTTAGCCTATTAAGTGAAGTGGTCTTTATCCTAACCCCTGTACGCCCACTTTCTCTTTTTAGATTGTGTCCATTGCACAAGCAGAGTGGAGGAAAATTAAGAATAATCCAGATGCAAGGGATAGTTTTATTGTTCTCCATCTACCACCCGATCATCTAGGCCTGCAAGCTCAATCCGAGAAATCCAACGATGCTGAAGCACCCACTACATCTGTGAAAGAGGGATTTTTTTTACAAGTCAACTGCAGCTGTGAACCCATGCATAGAGTCCTCACTTTTCCAGAACCGAGATGACGAGATTCACAGTCACGGTGAGTACCAAGTATTTTATTCTTTATTCTATGATTTTCTTTTCAAAGAAGAATATTGTTGTGGCAATTATTCACTATTTATACTAAGAAATTATAACACAACTTATTTATTATGCATGTATAAAACATTTTATTTAGTCCTCTTTGACACCAAGAAAATCTTATGTAGGCCTTGGTTGGGCCATGCACTATTTATGCCAACGGTTTTGAAGAAAAATTTTCCCTATTTTGCAGGACCTTCTCCAAAAGCAGCATGTCCAGAGCAAACAAATTCCAGTAATATGAGTGAGATGTTGACTCGACTGTTTCATGTTGATGAGAAATCTTTACTCAGTGACGACGTGACCAATAAACTAACATTCATGGCAGCTCTCAACGACTCTTCAGCAGTTTGGTGCATTTATGATGGAAAAGTAAGCGATTATTTTAGGCTTAAAAAGCGTTCATGGAAGAAATCACAAATTCAATTTAACATTTCAACTGCCAAATAATTTAACATTAAAACTGTCGAACAATTTAACATTTCAACTGTCAAACAATTTATCATTTCAACTGTCAAACAATTTATCATTTCAACTGTCAAACAATTTATCATTTCAACTGTCAAACAATTTATCATTTCAACTGTCAAACAATTTAACATTTCAACTGTCAAACAATTTATCATTTCAACTGTCAAACAATTTATCATTTCAACTGTCAAACAATTTATCATTTCAACTGTCAAACAATTTATCATTTTAACTGTCAAACAATTTATCATTTCAACTGTCAAACAATTTAACATTTCAACAGTCAAACAATTTATAATTTCAGCTGTCTTATCATTTCAACTGTCAAACAATTTATCATTTCAACTGTCAAACAATTTATCATTTTAACTGTCAAACAATTTATCATTTCAACAGTCAAACAATTTATCATTTCAACTGTCAAACAATTTATCATTTCAACTGTCAAACAATTTATCATTTCAACTGTCTTATCATTTCAACTGTCAAACAATTTATCATTTCAACTGTCAAACAATTTATCATTTCAACTGTCAAACAATTTATCATTTTAACAGTCTATTAGATATTTAAATCATTTAACTCAATTCAATAATTATAATGTAGAATTGTTACACTTTACACCAGTTTTTATGTTTAATTGTTTCATAATGCTTTGATTTATGTGATTTTAAATATTTACCTCCGCAATAACAATGCACTTTTTCATTAGGATTGAATTTTCTAAATTCATCATCTAATTTACATTGAACTGCAATATCTTTAAATGATTTTTCATTATCTAATTCACATTGAATTCCAGTATTTGATGAATTTTCATTATAGATAATTTGTTTATTATCAAAATTGAAATAATATAATTGTCTTCATTCGATTCTTAAGTTAATCAAATCATTGTAATCTTTTGAAAGTATTATATCATCATTTCTTTCATTGAAAGGAGTTTTAAGAATATTTATTATGTTTTCATCTAAAATTCCTTATAATTTTAAAACTGTATTGAATACTTTAGGATTTTTAACACCATTATCAAAAGTATCTACTAGTTTAGTAATTAGTTTCATTTGATAATATTTGATTAATTACAGTAATATTTTCAATTTTATAATACCTTGCGGACACTAAATTTGTTGCTGAAATATAATTTTTAATGTTAAACTGTGAAAATGATTTATTGGTTTCATTGATTTCGATTTTAAAGTTGGGTTCTTCTTCTTTCTTCATTTTTATAACAAAATTTTTATTAAAACTCATTCAAATATAAATATTCAATGTTTTAAATATGAATTATTTCACTCACACTTTTATATTGAATAATCTATCAATTTATATGTTATTCATATATATTTTATTCATGTATATGAATATTTTAAGAGTAATAGGGAATATGTTGTTTCATATCAAAGGTTGAAGGGGCGAGTGAGTAAAAAATGAAAAATATGAACATAATAACAATTTCTACTTGAATTAGGAGTGAAACTCATAAAAAATTAAAAATAATTCTCACACGCTCGAATTTATTTCACTCACACTTTACTCACACTTTTTTCTAGCGAGTAAAAATGAAAAATAAATTCGAGTGTGTGAGAATTATTTTTCATTTTTTATGAATTTCGCGACTAATTCAAGTAGAAATTGTTATTATTTTCATATTTTTCATTTTTTATGAGCTCGACCTTTCGACCTGTGGTATGAAACAAGATATTCCCTATTACTCTTGCCATACGTCGACTAATCGTGGATCGAAATCTAATTCAGCAGAGCCAGTGATCAGTGCTTCTGTATGTTTGAATTATATGCCTATCGATGATATTAAACATGAACGTTCTTCAAAATCCGTCGGAATTCAGTGCGAACTGTTATCGCCGTATTCAAATCCTCACCCATCACCTTGGCTCGGATATGTCGACG
This sequence comes from Tubulanus polymorphus, assembly GCF_964204645.1. Lineage (NCBI taxonomy): Eukaryota > Metazoa > Nemertea > Palaeonemertea > Tubulaniformes > Tubulanidae > Tubulanus > Tubulanus polymorphus. Next base: position 16,554,762 of record NC_134030.1, on the reverse strand, counting down.
TACAGTCTTTAAGTACGGATCACAGTTATTGTCGTACAATAAGGCCTACTAGTAATGAACCTATGACAACATCTACGCCAATTAAGCCAGTCTCCCAATGCAAGGCAAAAAAACAAAGAACGGAATCGTGTTGTATTGATGAAAATCCATCAGAAATTTCATTGTCATTTACTGAATATACTGCTAACCCATCATTTTCAGTAGAAGAGAGTGAAGAGGAAAGCGACAATGAAGATGTATGTGAAACCTATCTCCAGCAACAAAAGTTTGTTGTATTTGAAAATCAGTTAATGGAAATGTGTAGTTTACTAATGTGCGATAAATGTAATTATTCTAATCGATTGTTGCTTGAAAAAAGAATTAATAGCGGATCTATGATTCGTCTGAAATTTGTCAGTTTTCCTGGGATTCACAACCATTAATAAACTAAGAACATATTGGAAATATTATTCTCCCTGCTGCTATTGTATTGAGTGGTAACACTTATCAGAATATTTCAGATTTTGCATCTTTTATGAATTTACCTATCATTGGTTCAACAAAATACTTTTATGCTCAAGATGTTTATTTATCACCCCTTACCAATGCATTTTGGCTGGAAAACCGTTTATCTGTTATTCAAGCTGTTAAAAATTTGCTGGGATGGACAATGCGACAGTCCAGGGCATTGCGCGAGTACTATGTTTATTCATTCATGTCGGTAGATTGTAAGTTATTGGATATTCAGTTGGTGCAAGTAAGTGAAGTAAAGAATTCCCAGGGTATGGAGAAGGAAGGATTTTTGAGGGGGATGAAACCCTTGGAGATGCAGGGATAAATCCTAGTTCTATTGTCACTGACAGGCATATCCAAATAGAAAGTGTGATGAATAATACGTTTTCTCACATAAGTCATCAATTCGATATGTGGCATTTTGCTAAATCAATACTTAAAATGATTAACAAGAGATTGAACCAAAAAGGAAATGAGTTGTTGGGAAAATCGAAACAGTCGGTTATAAATCATTTGTGGTGGTGCGCATCAAGTTTTGATGGAGATGTCCAAATCCTTAAGGAGAAATGGGTGTCGTTACTGCATCATATAGTAAATAAACATTGAGAAATAGAAAATAGAAAAATTGGGTCAGTGTACCATGAGTGTGCCCATAGACGCCTTACTCGTAAACAAGTAAAAGAAACAGAGTTGATGATGGAAAATTGTCAGTCCTTTGAATCTTTGAAATCCATTGTATTAAATACAAGAATTTTGAAGCATATCGCTAAATTAAGTGCATTCTGTCATACAGGGACACTTGAGGTCTATCATGGTCTACAAAATAAGTACCGGCCAAAAAGAAAACACTTTGGCTATAAGGGCATGATAATGCGATCACAACTTAGTGCATTAGATCCCAATAATAATAGCGAACTTTCCCAGGCAACAATCAAATCAGGGCCTGATAAAGGCAAAAAACGGTTCAGGTTTGAATGTACGAAAAGAAACAAGTATTTGATTTGTCGTCCCATTATGGAAAAAAAATCATATCAATACGTTCACAATAATTTGTTGGAATATTTACATCAAAAAATAATTGTGGTAGATTAGTTCTTGTTGTAGTTTTTGTACCCGAAAAAGCACATTTGTCAATAGCGCCTGTACCAAGACCAAATACAGAAGAGTTGGTAAAAAACAGAATTTCTCGTTTTAAGAAGGAGTAATATCCTATAGAAGCTTTTTATTAATGAAATTAAATTTGGATGTGTATTTTTTAAAGTCAAATTCGACACCCGCATGTAGATATAAGAAATAATAAACCATTGACATTGAATATCCAACAACAATAACAACTCTTGTTGACTTACTTATGGATTTATTTCATACACAAAGAATGTATAAGGATTATAAGAATTATTCATCAAATAACTTAAAGCCGACGTAATGTTCTTCATCATCTCCAGGATATTTTTGACGTATTTTTGCTACAACACATGCTGGTATCACTTGTCTGTTGTGTTTGCCCAAACAATCATATATCCAGAGAATGAATTGGCTGCTAGTCTCATTGATCTGAAAAGTTTCATTCCTTTTATAACACCATATTTCTTGATCTAGATAACTTAAGAATCTCTTGACTGTTTCTTTTTTACTTACTTGTTTGGAGCTGGATTATCGGGTACAGGATTGTGATAAAACTGACACAAACATTTTCAAAATCTCCAAATTCAGTGACACAGTTCTGTTCCTCGCTTAAATTAAGTTTTTCACGCAAATGGTCCCATTGTTCACGGCAACAAAAGCTCTCCCTCTCAGTAGGCATTAATTGGCAATTTCCACAAAGACACCAAAACATATCACCGGTGCGGTCTGCTCCCTGGGGCTGGGCATTATCCTGACCCGGAACCGGGATGAACTGGTTTTAATCATCGTCGTCAGTACTGCTGCCTGAAGAGCGACTGACTCGCGGTTCATACGTGAATGGCTGAATAGCTGCTGCTGCTGCATCGTTCGCACGTATTATTTCGTCGGACCCAGCTAAGCTCTCATCACTACTGCTGTCCGAAAAACTGTCATAATTGTTGCTTTCAGGTGAAGATAATCTTTTGTTAATGGCCGCCATTATTGTGAACCACAGCAACTGATAGATCGCGCAAATCGTGTGGTGTCTTCTTAACCCAGATTGAAGCTGCGCAAACTGCGCTTACACGCTGTATCGCTATGTGCAAAAAGATGGGGTCACCCACGCGAGATTACAAAATCATTTATTTCATGTACTTGTCAATATACGATAATCAAAAGAAACTCATAATTGAATTAATGATTTGTTTAACTTTCAATAAACGAACAAAAAATCTCAAGGTGGAGTCCCCGTTTAATTTTCTTGAAACCAAAAAAATAGGCCAAAATGTTTATAAGGTGACGACATGAAACCTATAAAACCCTTATCCCTAGTTCCCTATCCAAACAAGACGTGGCGAGCATTTTTGATTTTTGTATCTATTTCAAGAAAAAGGGCACTTTCACCATGAAAAGGGGCACTTTCCTTTAGAAAAAGGACAGAAATAAATTAAATATGAATCACCCGGGTACCTGAATTAATCATTTGAGAATGGATTACTTTTCATTTTACATAAAAATTGTTTTTGACACCGTCTGAAGGGCACGTAGAAAATTGTAGAGGGATTGTCGGCTTATATACCCAGAGGTATGGTACTGGCAAATTTATCACATTTAGATGAGTCCACCCCGATAGTCAGCCTTTCAGATGACATAGGCCACACGTCAGTGGCCGGCGCTACTTTGCCAGAACACGATATCGGGAACATAGCAAAGTTTGCCCCGGAATCTGATGGACCAGGTTCTAATCCTGATCCCATAAATTTCGATTTGTCAGACGTGGACTTGACTGACGACCAACGGCAAGCTCTCCATACGCTATTGACAGAATATAGATATAGGTTTTCAACGAACCTGTCTGAACTGGGTTCTACCAACATGTATACCCATACTATAGACACCGGCGACAAACCGCCTTGTGCCCAGAGACCTTATCGTCAACCCCCTCACATTCGGGTTGAGCAAGATAGACAGGTCGATGAAATGTTAAAGGCTGATATCATTACCCAATCTAACTCACCATTTCAATCACCGGTTATTATGGTAAAAAAGAAATCAGGCGAATACCGCTTTGCAGTGGACTACCGTGCCCTGAATAGACTGACCAAACCCACGGCTTTTCCGCTACCAAAAATTACGGATATAATTGATTCCATCGGAGAGGCTCGTGCAGCGTATTTCTCAACCCTCGATATGACTCTCTGCTTTTGGCAAATTGGTTTGGACCCTCACACAGCACATAAAAGCACGTTTGTTACCCAATTCGGTGCATACATGTTCAAACGCCTTCCCTTCGGTTTGAAAAACAGTCCTGTTAGTTTCCAAATGACCACGAATGAGGTTTTAAGAGGTTACAATTGGCTATTCTGTTTGGTGTACATTGATGATATTCTCATTTATTCTAAATCATTCGAGGACCATTTTTTGGCAGTTGAGGATGGTTTTTGACAGACTGCGCATCGCTAACATGACACTGAAACCATCAAAGTGTAAATTTTCTATGGACAAGGTTCCCTATCTTGGTTATATTTTTTCAAAAAGTGGAGTCGAGGCGGACCCTGCGAAGGTGAAGTCATCAAAAACTTTCCTATTCCAAAAAATCAGCGGGATCTTCGTGCTTTCCTTGGAGTTTCTGGATTTTACAGGCGTTTCGTCAAATCTTGTGCTAATATTGCTTCGAAACAAAACATGTCTCCTTGAGAAAAACCAGGAATTTGTTTGGACCGACACCAACAACACCTTGAACAACATTTGATTTCTCCCCCCATTTTATCGTATCCGGATTATAAAAAAGAATTCCTTCTTTGTACCGATGCCTCCGATTCGGCAATTTCGTACATTTTAGCGCAGACTGATAACGAGGGTCACGAGAAATCTGTTATGGTGGTAAATCCCTATCTCAGTCACAACGTCGATGGGATACTTGAGATAAAGAATGTTTTGCTATTGTTGTAGGTATCGACGCTTATAGGGAATATTTAGCTGCTAAACATTTCACAATCTACACTGATCATTAGTCCCTGTCATATATTCATAAGGTTAAGGACACAAATAGTCGCGTAGGCCGTTAGGCAGCTTAATTACAGGGCTACGATCTTAAAATTGTACATCGTCCAGGTACGAAAAAAACAAATGCTGATGGTGTTTCTCGACGAGTTTACCCCGAAACTACGGATGACAATGATCATGAGGATTTTCCCACTCCTTTCGACGTTGCAGCGACTTCGCCTGCAAAGACGTTGGAAGTGGAATTCACTTACGCGTGTGATGAGCCAAGTGCCTTGACCACAGTATTACCTGTTCAAGACGCAGATCTCGAAACTGCGCAACGAGACTGTGATGAATGTTTCCCCCATGATTGATTTCTTGGAAACCCGTCGACTGCCTGTGGATAAACATTTGGCCAACAATTTTCAGGCTGAGAATTTCCACATTCACGATGGTCTTCTCTATAAAGATTTTCAGAAATACAAAGATTTTCCACTCTTTCAATTTTTTCTTACTCGTGGATAGTTGTTCTAGATGGTGTGAGGGTTTTGCATTATAGTCGCAGGAAGCTTCCGAGTTGGTCTAAGTTCTCTATAATGACATCTTCTCAAGATACGGCGCGCCTCGATCCTTAGTATCTGATCGGGATCGATTATTTTTGAATTCTCTGGTTTCTTCCATATGCGAACTCTTTCAGGTAACTCGCTCTACCACATCAAGCTATCATCCCCAGACCAATGCTACTGTAGAGAGGCAAAATAGGACATTAGGCCAGATATTCAGATGCTACATTAACCAAGACCAGTCGAATTGGGCTGACATACTCCCGAGCGTAATGATGGCTATCAGGTCATCACCGTCCGAATCCACAGGAATCCCTCCGTTTCACATTCTTTTTGGTAAAGAAATTCCTCTTTCCATCGACACATCACTGACTCCGGATGACAGTCTTTCGAAACAAGTAGCCAAGCATATTAGTGATCTGAAAGCTAATTTGGAGGTAGTTTGTTGACTTTAAGATACTATGAGAACAATGCTTTCTCAGACCAGATTAACTAGGCTTGGCAGTCATAAATGGTACAAAGAGAAAAATGAAAATAATCTTAGATAGGAAATGATTTTTAAAATGTTATTTTTCAAAAATGTAAATCTAATATTTGAAAAGCTATATTTATGCAGATCAAATCTATGTATAGCAAACCAATATTATTCATTTTTACAAAACGTACTTTCTTGATTTGGCAGTTTCATTTTAGGAATAACTATGTCATGGGAGACATAGATTTGATCTGCAAAAATATAGCTTTTCAAATATATGTTTCTCTTTGTACCATTTATGACTCCCAAGCCTAGTTACTATGGTCTGAGAAAGCTTTGTTCTCATAGAATCTTAAAGTCAATAAACGACTACGTTTGCCTAGATACTTAATGATGACACTAATTACGAAGTTTGTTTTCTTGGCAATCTGGCATCTATCCGTTGTCAGAGCCCAAGTACCTGGATCCTCCTATCAGATGAATCGTTGCTAGATTGGGTTTGTAGGTGGAGCCAGAGTCATCAAGGTCTTGCTCAGGCCTAGCTGGGTCATTCTGACTTTGTATTTCATCAAATAATCCCATTCTGCAATTAAAGATTTATACTCATATTTCCATTGGATTTTCAGGATCACAAAATATAATAATAACCGCGGTGGTTTATTCCAAGAAAACTTCCGCATTAAACAGTTGCATGATAGAATCTTCTTAAACTCCCGCAGGTGAGTCCTGCAACAACAGTCTTATGATTGAATCTTCCAACCTTCTACCTGTTGACGCATGCAGAGAAGGTCGTACGGTCAAATCTTGTCAACTTTCATCCGTTGACTCCTGTGGAGAAAGTCCTAGGGTAGAATCTTGTCAACTTTCATCCGTTGACTCCTGTGGAGAAAGTCCTATGGTCGTATGATCTTCTCAACTTCCTGCAGTTACGGCCTGCAAAGACGGTCGTATGGAAGAATCATGTCTATAGATATGTTGAATGCAAAGGGAGATGCTGTCAGGATCCTGAAAGCAAACATGTATGTGTTTGCGCGGCCAAATGCGATTACTCCATTTACTGGAAGCTCAGAACTGAAGGAAATCGTGACATCGTGTCCAGATATAAGTCATCCAGAAAGGATATGTTCGACATCTCTCAGAAAGTACATTGCCACTGTTTCACAGGTATGTATGCATAATATTAGTCGCCTCAAAAAACTGAAAATTTTGTTTATTGACCAATTTTAGTTTGTTAATTATGGCGCAGCCAATATATAAGTTTTGGCATTTGGAGGCATGTCTTGTGCAAGTCAGTGGCATCTAGGGTGTACTCAATCTGAGACTCTCACCGTCGATTAACATGCTATGAAGGCATGTCAAAAGCACATTATGCGTTTAATTGCCCCAGGACACATGCGCAACCAAACCTTGAGTTGCCATTGAAATGATTGCGTTTTAGTTGCAATTGGAATGTTGGAATCTGTGTATTAAGTTGAATTTGTGTTTCCTTAACCGGTATTGTAAGAGTTGTGTATTAGTAGTGTTGGATTTGTATTCAGTATTTTCCTTAAATTCTTCGCGTTTCGCTTCACGTAGAATTAAATAGATTTGGTAATCCATGAACTTCTATCTGTATACATTTTCTGGGCATTTCTGTAAATGCACAGTTCTAACCTCTCACTCGTATTCGACGTATGCCAGCACTACGCTATGGCGTTATTATCACAAATTATCACAATTTTCCGCTAAATTTAGTTGTAAATTTAGTTTTTTGTGTTGTAACAAACCGGTACTCGTTAATTAGTGCCTAAATAATAATAATAAATCCGAGTTGAAGTTATTCCGTCATTCATTGTTTAGTCATTTTCGTAGATCGTAGTTGCTGACAGGAATGTTTTATCCTGTTTAGTCATTTTCGTAGATCGTAGTTGCTGACAGGAATGTTTTATCCTGGCTGTACCATAGCAATAAATTCTTGATCCGATGACAGCATGTGGGAACCACATGTTTTTCTGTACCCGAAAAATAGAGTTCATTGAAGCTAATTATTTGATTACTCATTCAATATTATGATTGACTTCATTTGAGATGCCATGGCACTTGAGACATGATGTAAAAACCCACAAGGAATACTATAGGCTTTCTAATGCCACCGATATACCTCTCCAAGGTGAAACAACTTTCGATGTCTTCATTGCTTCACACCATAATATAGCCAGATAGGGCCAATGAGTATATTTTCATCGGTGTATATTTTGCATTCATTTCACTTATCTCCTGTTCAAAAGACGATTCGGATGTCGTCATTATCCAGCAAACAGAGTCATGTACAGATGGGTCAACAAATTCAGGGCCCAGGGGACAGTCTTAAACTTGAATGCTACTGGTAACAGAGCCTCTCATTCTGGTCGCCTAAGAGGTCGCGATCACCAGCCAATTTTGATGCTGTCCAAGGGTCAGCTGGTCGCAGTCGTGTGCAGGATCTGAACTTGTACCCCTATAGGATAGTGACTAAACATAAAGTTGCGCAAAGGGACAATGATATGCGTGTAGTGATGTGTAGTGATGTTGAATCCGAGGATCCAACATTGTTTAACACTGGTAGCAATATAACGTCGAATGGGGAGGGCAATCCAACTGAAGACGAACCAGCCGAATTACGAATGTGTACGTCTCATTGCTAAAGAGCGACGAAGACAAGGACCTGTCCGAAACATACTACGAGAAAGAAGAGGAAGCTTACTCATTATTCAGCAGAAGAGCCGAAAGATGGATAGCAGACTTACGCCAGGATTTCGTCACACCTCACGACTCAGTCAGTCATACAAGCAGTAGCCATAGTAAGAGCAGTTAGAATAGTGGCGTCAAAGTGAAGCTGATCGAAGAATCCGCCCGAAAAAAGGGTTTAGAAGCAAAACTTGCTGCTCTAGAGATCGAGAGACAATTGTCATAACGAAGATTGGTATTGAAGCAAGAGGAAGAAAGACTCAGAATTGAAGAACAACAACTGAAGCTTCGCACACAGTTGTCCGAAAGAAGATATCTACAATAGGTACGACGTTAAAGGCGTCGGCCTCGATCCAGAGGCACCAGCTTGGCAGCCATCGAAGATTGAGAGAAACGACACCGATGAGGTGAATCGGATAGCCAATACCAACGATGAAGCAATCTATAATTTGCTGAAGACTCAACAGCTTCAAATGAGTTACCAACTCCATTGCATGGAAGCAACCTCGAATTCACTGACTCTTCCAAGACCTGAAGTGCAAATGAGAGGCTGAATCAAAGAACATGTCTACATCCTCGACGTATTACTTGACGTTCTTGTTTCGATCAGCTGTTCGAATGCCTTAATAAACGATATATACTGCAATGCGTTACCACCAAATATTTGAAAGGCTGAATCCAAGAACATGTCTATCGCACTTTTGAGCCCAAATGTCTACTTTTACTTAGTAGCCACTTGAGAACAATAAGCAATTAACGATATCAGCTACTTTTCAAGTAGTATACATTTCAAAACAGTCACTCTGAAGTAGTATTCCTTTCAAGTCGGTTGGTTTTCTATAGTGGCTGTTTCGAAGAGTCTACTATTGAAAAGTGACCATTTTAAAACATCTGGTTTCGATAGTGCACACTAGCAGTAGAGGTGACTGTAAAACCACCCGTCTGTCAACAGTGACTTTGTGATAGTAACTCTTATCATAAAAGCTACTCTCAAAACACATCGTTTCTAAAAGTCAACTATTGAAAAGTGACCATTTTGAGATGGCACGGTAATTTCCTGTTCAAAATAGCAGCATCTGTTAAAGATTTGCAGTGATACGTGACAGGTTCAAAGGTACTGTTAAACCCTATCTGCTTTGTATACAGAACTCTATATGCTTTGAATACAGTTCTGTGAATAGAAAATCTAAGTTTTTGAGTTGCTGAGAATCCCCTAAATTATATCATCATGGATTAAATCCATTAATACGAAAATATAGTGCCACTCCTAGAATTTTTAGAATTTTAAGATTTGCGATTATAAAACATTCTGGTGCGTTCATAAATCTTTGATTTTGTAGAAAAGAAAGACAAAAAATAAATTTGTCTTTTAGGCTTAATTTGATTTTAAGGGTATATGAGAGAGGAATATACAAATAAAATCATATGTTCAGAAAATGAATTACGAAAAAAATGTATCTAAAATACTTAGAATTAACCTTGAATTTATTGTTTATTTCGATACAAACGAGTTTTAAGTAATCCATGTGATGTTCACTTTGTCACACATCCTCTGCTTGTTCGTTCTTGAATATCGTTTTATCGCTTGCTAGAAGTGATACCCTAATCAAAATCTTATTTCGTAGTTATATAGTTTGGTTGAAATGAAATAACCAACTATTATGAAAGATCAAAGGATTAGCGTATAAGAGTTGAGTGTTGAGATGTTCACGTAATTTTGAAATCAGCAATTTCATTTGATAGAGAAAACTTCGTTTGGCTTAAGTAGTGAAAGAAATGTGATGGGCTGTAATTTCAGTTTCACATACTTTCCTACTTTGCTGAGTAAATTGTTTATATAGGTTATCAAAAACTCAGCAGCAGCTATCGGTCAGCAGGTCAATTACATTGGCTAACTAGACAGTGATTGATGAACGAATGAACTAACTGCACTAACCACCTAAAGACCACGAACCAAAAGTAATTACCTCTCTTAATAGTAATAAACTTAGCACCGCAATATCTCTATGAGATTTTATTTTATTTTTACGAATCGATGAACCAATGAATCGCTGAATTATAAGATAATCGTCAGTTTTCTCCAACTAAACTCTTTTTCTCAAATTATCGTAAACCAAAGTTACCAATACTTGAATTTGGAAGCGAATGCGGGCTAGAACCAAAAAGGGTACCGCTTTAAGGTGCAGATATACAGGGAATCCCTCTCATAGCGACAAACTCCGTTGTATATCCCTTCTGTGCCGAAAAGTAAATAATTTTCGATCTAAACGGCTACAGGACCCGAAGAAGTCGAATAAAATACTCTAAACCGTGTTAACTGTAGATAAATGAAGCAATCCCACAATAGAATTTTGTATCATGAAATTTATTAAAGTTGAACCACAACGTTTCGGCTGTTGACTGACAGCCATCTGACTAAAAGCTCTTTTCACTAGGAATGCCTACATTCCACCCGCTGATGGCTGTTAGTCAACAGTCGAAACGTTGCTGTTTCACCTTAACAAATTTTATCATATTTAAAATTCTATTACGGGATTTCTTCACTCATGACCCCAGGGACGATCACCAAAGGCTGTTAAGGTAATCCAAATGATATCTTGAATACCATACAAATTTTCTTCTATTAAATTCGACCAAATATGGGCTCTCTTAGAATTTTTAAAATCCACATGGAAAAAGCATATTTTGTTTTAAAAAAATCAATGATTTTGCGAAATTAGAATTCAGGGAAATTCAAACACTCTGAAATGCACATCTTAATTCAAGATGCAAAGACATCCAGGCCCCCGTTGAAAATAAACCACCATTTCAATAATGATAGGTTAGCCTGAATTCATGATTGTGCTTTTAATCTAAGAATTTAAATCAAAAATAAATGCAGACCTATGCTTGAAAATAGCAGCATTTGTTCAAAATGAATTCATGAGAAGAAGGAAAGAAGGAGATTTATCTTAAAACTACATAACTATTGACAATTTGTAAACAAATTTAATTCCAATCTCGACTTTTATTGGTTAGAGTTGGGAATCGCTCATTACATTTCACATCCTCAAAGAGTATCTACAATATCTTCGGATCTTAACTGAGTCACTCTTAATGGAACTATACCCCAAACTATAGCGTGAGTAGAGTTTTCCGTATGTTTATATTGTCACGTATCACTGCAAATTTGAAGCATATGTTGCTACCATGTATTTATAACAGGGAATCTAGCAAGCGATCTCAAAATGGTCACTTTTCAATAGTTGACTTTTAGAAACGATGTGTTTTGAGAGTAGCTGCTATGGTAGGAGTTACTATCACACAGTCACTGTTAACAGGCGGGTGGTTTTACAGTCACCTCTACTGCTAGTGTGCACTATCGAAACCAGATGTTTCAAAATGGTCACTTTTCAATAGTAGACTCTTCGAAACAGCCACTATAGAAAAGCAACCGAATTGAAAGGAATACTATTTCAGAGTGACTGTTTTGAAATGTATACTACTGGAAAAGTAGCTGATATCGTTAATTGCTTATTGTTCTCAAGTGGCTACTAAGTAAAAGTAGACATTTGGGCTCAAAAGTGCGATAGACATGTTCTTGGATTCAGCCTTTCAAATATTTGGTGGTAACGCATTGCAGTATATATCGTTTATTAAGGCATTCGAACAGCTGATCGAAACAAGAACGTCAAGTAATACGTCGAGGATGTATTATCTTGCTCAGTACACGTCTGGCGAAGTGAAAGAGTTGGTAAGAAGTTATTTAACTCGAAGTGATGATTCGGCATACTTAGAAGCTAAAGATGCACCGAAGAAGCGTTATGGTCAGAACTATCGAATTGCTACAGCATACGTCGACGAAATTACCAAGGGCCCAGCCTTTAGATCGGAAGATAGGAATGGTTTGAAGAAGTTTTCCATAAAGTTGACCAGTTGTGGAAATGCGTTAAAGGCAGTTGGCTATCTTAATAAGATCGAAAACCCAGATTCTCTACGAAAGGTAGTGAATCGCCTGCCCTACGACCTGAGGAAACGTTGGCGCAGCATAGCTGATACGATTAATGAAAAGCAGCAACGGGATGTCAACTTTGGCGATATTGCGGAGTTTGTAGAGAAAGAAGCCAGAATAGCAACACACCGTTTTCGGCGATATCTCTGATATCAAGGATCACAAATATGCAGATAAAAAGGGGAAGACATTCATCACGCGCCAATCGGAAGAAATAGTTGGTCCATCGTCAGAAACGACCGTAAATCTACCACCAGCGACTAAGAAACCGTTGAGATGTCCACATTGCAGTAACGAGCACTTGCTGGTAAATTGTAGTGGTTTCAGTAGATTTACCTATGAAGAGAAGGTGAAATTCGTGAGAGATAAAGCCCTATGCTTTAATTGCTTCCTCCCTAGGCATCGGTCTAGAGAATGTTGGAAACCTCGAAGTAAATGCAACATCTGTAATGGCGCACATCACTCGTCATTGCATAACCCCGAAAAGGTGAAAAATGGTTCTATAACCAAGACTAGTCAAAAGGAGAAGATAAGTATGCCGATCGTTCCAGTATTGGTAAGAGCATTTGAAAATGGTGAACTTCAATTGGTATATGCTCTTTTGGACACTGGTTCTACAGCGACGTTTTGTACTACACAGTTGATGAATAAGCTGAACGCCAACACTCGGAAAACCACTATTTCTTGACAATGGGTCATTCCGACAACGCAGGAACCATGGTAACTAAGTTGTTGATAAGCGATGTTGATGAGATGGAGAAATTGGAATTGCCTATGGTCTTCTCGACGCCCGATATTCCTGTTACCAGAGAAGATATTCTGTCTCAAAGCGAAGTTAAGAAATGGTCTCATTTCGATGGCGTCTTCATACCAAATATGATGTTAACGTAGAGCTGTTAATTGGTAACGATAACTGTAGAGCAATGGAACCTATGTAGGTGAAGCCAGCCGTGAGAAATGGTCCATATGCTGTCCGAACAATGTTCGGATGGGCCGTCAACGGGGCCCCTTGGTAAGAATGGTAGAAGACCCATCCGTAGCAGTAATGCGGTAAATATTGATGATTCATTGGACAAACGACTGCTGTATTACTTCAACCGAGAATTTGGGGACGTCGGAGATGATCAGCAGATGATTTGGGTAAATGATAAGAAGGTGTTGGCTATAATGGAAGGTACCGTGAGTTTGAAAGGCGGCCATTATGAAATGGCACTTCCATTTAAGGTGTCACCTCCGTGTCCGCCTAATAATCGTAAGATGGCCGAATCAAGACTGAAACCATTGATGCCAGGATTTCGCGAGAATGTAGAGCGTCGAACTGGATATAGAAAATTTAT